>NW_020837948.1:42708398-42959302 GCF_003676395.1 Aethalodelphis obliquidens | reverse complement strand
GTGTGTGTGTGTGTGTGTGTGTGTGTGTGTGTGTGTGTGTGTGTGTGCTCTTTCTCTTGAGTAGTAGGGCAGAAAGGGAGAATTTCCTACAGGATCTGCAAGTACACTTCATCGTCTCTGTATGTTGTATGCTCATATATCTAAACATTTTTACAGGTAAGCTGCTTTCTGTCTTACAAAAAATGTCTCTTGACTGTACTGGGGTCTTAAATATCCATGGTACAAACTGGCAGCTTAGTGCTTTTCATTCAGTATCCAGCAGACGAGCAAATCCCAGGGCTGAGCTATTGATCCAGCTGAACTCACAAGCACTATGTCCTTATTCTTCTAGTTCAGTAGGCTTGGATGTAGTATACAAAATAATTTGCTGCATTCTTCAAAGCGATTTTCCCCTGGGGTTGGAAAAACACAGTTGGAAAATTGCGAAGATATTTCACTGCATTCAACAATAAAAAGAACATTTTAAATAAGTTTACTGATATAAAGAAGCCTACTTGTTTTGTTTATGTTTGATGATGTTTTTGTTTTATCTTATTTTGTGGCTATTTCCACGAAAAAGGCCAACAGGGTAAAACTTTAATCAAAATTCTTTTAAAACACTTTTAACCAGCCCACTGTAAGCTAAGCTCTTCCTCACTTATTACTCAGGGTTTGGGGAAAACACTTAATTTTCAAATCAGCTTTTATTAATGTTCATGATCATACTATTATTTGTATCTTTACTTCTTATTCATTTTTCTAATGTATATATCATATCAGTCTCAAGATATGAAATAATATTTTTCTGTTTCACATGAAAGACAAAGAAGAAGAGACAAGATAGAGGAACAGCTGGTGGTCACCATGAAAAGAAGGAACACATCAAGGTCCTTATTTATTGGTCTCCTCTCTTGTTAGAGGCACAGGGTTCACTGCTCAGGAAGATGACCTGGATGTTCAGTCCAGGGAAGCCAGTTAGCCTTTGAATTCGAATCAGAGTTGGACCAAGACTTACAGGCTAACTGATCAGTGCTGGTCTCTGTAGGGCTCAGTTTCTTCACCTATAAAATGATCCTCCATCATAAAGTCAGTGTGACATTCAGGTTAAGAAAGAAATGTATTGAAAGCATTTGGCACAACCCTGGAAGAGAGTAAGCACTCAAAAATAAGTACTTAATATGATGAACTGTAACATATCAGTAGCAGTAATGGTAGAGTCATGGGGACACAAAACCATAGATCAAACTCAAATAAGTCAGACTCTTAAGAAAACTGTTTACTGCATAGCACATGTTCAGCACTGTCTTAGATGTACTAGGCACTGGGGGATACCAATTAGGAAGAATAAGGTATGGCGTCTGCCCTAAAGAACTACCTAGTTAAAATGATACATGGGGAATATGTTTAACACAGGACAATTAAGTAACAAATGAATACTAAAGGAGATAGAGTTCATAGAATAGAATAGTAATAGCATTCATTATCTGATAAAAATGCAGAACTAGGAGACATATATGCATATATATGTATATAGATAGACAGATAGATACACACACATATATTTAGAGAGAGATGATTTCTTCAATAGTTTTATCTACAACCTCCCACACCCACGCAACAAAGATAAACAGTAAACTGTCAGAAAACACAGCCACTTCACCGTTATCTAAATATTAAGGAATTCTAGGAAATCAATTTCTATTTGATGAGCTTAAAAAGCCAATCATGAAAAGAGTAAAGCAAGACTTTGAGTAGCCTCAGAAGCCCAATGTCAAGTATTACATTTCAGTTTGCTTCTGGGAAATTAATCAGGTCAACAAAGCTTATATCAATAAGAAATGAGGGAAGTGGGGAACTCTTTTTAAACAAAAGCAACAATTGGGCTATAATTATATAATCAATAGCCTCTTTTAATGCCTGGAGCATCAAACCGAGGAAGATTTTATGTATAGGAAGAATGAAAGCATCATTGGCTAATAATCATCTTGGTGATTACATCAAGTAAATGTTAATAAATTATTAAGACAATATTGACTATTATTAGTTTTTTTACTTATTATACATAATTTGGTTGAGTTTCAGGGCACAAAGATATTCAAAATGTTCACACCTATTGTCCAGGCCCCTATTTTGCTGGTGTTATCTCACACTGGTGAGATTTGAAAATAAGAACTATTTAAAAAGAGATCTATATAGAGTTTAATTTTATTACTTTAGATTTACTTGTATATTTATTAGTTTAACAAGTATTTTAGGATCTGGGGACACCAATATGCATAAAACACATGTATATAAATAAAGCAAACATATAATAAGTTATAAATTGTATGTTATATAAGAATTTTTAGGTAATGAAAAATAGCTTTAAGAAAAATGAAGCAGAATACTACATGAATAGAGATTCTTTTTAAAACTCTCTAAGGAGGTCAACTTTGAGCAGAGGCTTCAGTGAAATGATAGGGTGAACAATGCATGCAAAGTCTAGGTTAAGGTCATTTCTAAGAGGGAGGGATAAGAAGTTCAAGGCCTTGATGCTGAAGTGGATTCAGGTTATTTTAAGAACAGCAAAGAGGCTAGTATGTCTAGATGCACAGAGAGGTCTAGAAACTTGCCTGAAAGTTTGCTCTAAGTTTTGAAACTGAGAATTTTAATTTTTATGTCTACACATGATTAACTTAGTTTTATGTATCCAAAAACTGCCACTAACTGTGTTCTGTCAGAGCACAGAAGAAAGAAGGTCAAATTAATTTAAAGTAGTCCCAGGATGGTAACCCTAGGAACCCAACACTGTTAAAAGCAGAAGCAAACAATAGTCAACAGACACAGCAAACTAGAGAAGTAAACCTGCAATGTCTAAGCTGCTTGGAATTAGTGGATACAGAATATTTATATCCCATAAGACTTCAGGTCCAGAATGATTTTCCGAGTTCTTTAAACTTAAATGAAGAAATAATTCCCAAACTAACAACACTGTTTTTTTGTTTTTGTTTTTTTTGCGGTACGCGGGCCTCTCACTGTTGTGACCTCTCCCATTGTGGAGCACAGGCTCCGGACGCACAGGCTCAGCGGCCATGGCTTACGGGCCCAGCCACTCCGCGGCATGTGGGATCTTCCCGGACCAGGGCATGAACCCATGTCCCCTGCATCGTCAGGTGAACTCTCAACCACTGCGCCACCAGGGAAGCCCTAACAACACTGTTTTAAAGCACATTTTTTAAAATGCTGCTTGATTACAGATCCAATAAAAAAACACAGAAAAATTAAAACTATATAACAGGAATAGTAAATACGTGATTTCAGTTTGTGTAAAAAGTTTGTCTCTTCATAGTTGCAGCCTGATTGATGTGCTGAAAATGATTCCAAAACTCCATCTTGGTTTATTTAGCAATGTCTGCTATGCCATTTTAAAATCTAAGAGTAAAAAAGTTTTTAACAAATATAGTAGAGGGTTAATATCCTTAATATATTGACCTCTTTCAAACCAATAGTCAAAATTCTAATACCCTCATGGGAAAGAAAAAAATGGGCAAATTATATACAATAAAATCTAAAGAAGCAGAAATATAAGTGACCAATTAGCATAAGAAATATTTAATTTTTCCAGTAGTAAAAGAAAAAAATTAAATCAACCATGAAACTCTGTATTAGCTTAGCAGATGAACAAAAACATAAGGGAAAAAAATCACTCACCATCAGTGCTAATGAGTGATTAGTGAAACAGCCATGACCTGGTGACATATAAAATATTTTCTTAGAGAGTTTCAGATCTCTCATAAATGTATGTCTCTTACCAAATCAGGGTTCCCTGCATAATAAAGAGAATCGCTCCACAATTTTATCATTAAGCAGAACAAAATTAATTTAATGTGACTTCTTTCAGTGTTTTGTCTGTATTGGGTAAAGATTTAATTATTATCTGAGTCATTTTCCAATATTTCAGATAAGTGATGCTACTTTTTACTAATTCATTTGAAAAGAAAAACCTAAAAGAAATCTCTATTTCTTTATGACAATTGATATGGTAATGATTTCTAAAAATAAGGCCCAGAGATGACCTGGATTCCCATCCAGACATATTTGAGCCCAGAAATCTGAATTTGTAACCAACTCCCAGGAGCTGCTGATGCACATAATTTTGAGACTCATTGACCCAGAGGAAGCAAACAGAAAAATGAATACATACCAGCACACATCAGGAGTCATAGATGTGCCTCAGAAACACACATCTGCAAAGCAGCAAGCAGGTGAAATAAGGCATTGCCACTTATCAAGGCCCTTGGAAAATCAGCCTGGGAATGGCCTCCAAGAATGGACCTCACGTTCGACCTTGGCAGCTGACTTCCCAGGCAGTCCTATGCACTGAGGCTGAAATGGATGCAATAGGACAACTCAACAGGTGGAACTAGTCACCAGCCAAACCTACCGGGACAGCAGGAGGCCAGCTGTGTCATTCCCCTATGGGCATTTCCATCACAGCCACACTTCAGGTCAGCACACACATTCTTTGGCCTCAAAATATGCCTTTTGCCTTATGCTACTGAAAGTTACAAGGGATCCAATTTTCTGAACCTCCGCTTACTGCCATATCTTCCCGTCATCCTCAGTGATCATGAATTGCATGATTTTAACACATACTCACAAAGATGAGTATGTATTCAAACTCTACAGTACAGAATAAAGAACAAATTCAGACTTTACGAAAGCTACATATGAGAATCCTTTTTCTAGCAATCATAGACAGGTGAGTGGTGAACATGATATCTGACATGATGGTGGGACTCTGACGGCAATAAAGTATAACTGAGTGTCTATCAGCCCGGTTCTGGCCTGTTTGTTCACGCTCCAGGCCAGTTTCATGAAAGGGAAAAAGAGAACTGTATTTTTCCATTTGTAGAGCTGTAAAAAAGAAATGACATTTTTATTTATTATATGAATAGTTTTCAATTGTTTCTTAGTTTATTTGAAACCAGTGTTTAAAATTATTTCTGAGAATGTTAATAAATTTTCTTAAGTAACAAATTGTGCTTTTATCTACATTTTCAGCTTTTCAGTATACAAAGAGGGCTTGCAAAATCACTTCAGTGTTTTCTGTAAAAGCCTAAATGTAAACAAAAAGTAAATACAAATGCCAGGAGTCTGTTAAAATTCGACAAATGTGTCCTCTACCCATTTTTCTTTGCTTGAATCGGGTTCTTTGTGTCCCCATTTCCCCCAGCCTTGGCCAAGTGCATTTTGTCTCTCACTAGTGCCCTGAAGATGATGATACAATGGTGTGCATTCAGTGCGGTGGCATGTGCAGAACTATGGCTCAAGGTCCCTTCGTTGTTTCCTCAGGGCAACCATTTCAGGGAGTGAATTATTCTTAAGGATGGGCACTACAGCCATTTCTCAATGGCTAAAAATCAGTTTCTTCCAAGATGTTTTTTAATGTAAGCATTTTTCTTATTCATAGCATAGACATAGTAGCCCATGGTCATACAACACATTTTAAATAGTACATTAAAAAAAATGATAATATTATCTTTGCCCCCCAAGCCCCACCTCCAGGATGTTCATAGCTTTGGAGAGTTTGGCTGGTATTTACTTTTATTATAATTTTGTGTAGGGAAAATTTAATTTAAAGTCTGTGTAAATGATAAAGTAATCCAAATAGTAGTTGTATCCATACTCATCACTGATCACTAAGTGGGACTGATTATAAATGTACTGGGAGACTATCAGAAAGGCACTGTTGACTTACTTTACATAGATAAACAAGCCACATAAAAAATGAAAGCACAATGCTTACTGAATTGTAAGTGATTAAACATTAATGACTAAAGCTTAGTCAAACACTGAAAGTCTTAAAGTCTTCCACAGTACATCATGTTGAGTGTCAACAGATAAAACAGAATGCCAATATTAGTTGTAATGTTCTTGAAAAGAGTTAAGCTTTGTTGATAGCTGTAAATGTACATGTGCCAATATCTAAAAATCCATCAATCTCTACACACTGTTTGTGTGAGGCTCTATTAGTCTGACCATACCAAAAACATTCGAGTACTGGTTGGCACTGAAAATAAACAAGTCTGAAAGTAATTTTATACTCATTTATTTGTTTCTTTTGTGCCATGTGTATGGACTTTGGTATTGATATAGTCAAATATTTATTATCCACACTAAAAGAAGGTTGAGATAGAATGACTAAATCAAATCTTTGTTTTATTTTTGTTTCTTAATAGCCTCTCTACCAAGTAGAATGCTGTAGTGAAAGGAAGTTTAAACCAGCATCTGTCATATGTCAAATAATTATTAAAGGAAGCACAAAAACAGTAATACATCCTGGTTTTTGTAATCTCAGGGAAGTCCCCAAACTCTATCTTCAGTCACTTTGGACAGTCATCTTGCAGGAACAAAATATAAGAATTCAGGATAGGTGGCCTTGTAATACTAAAGCTCTGTTTTGTTCTGTGACCCACTCCTAGCACAGATGAATTTGTTGCCTTTCTGACAAAAAAGGTTGATTGATCCTGCTAGTGAAAGATCATTTCATTAGCTTCAAAATAGCCTTTTCATACAAGGACCCAGGGGAGCAGAATTTTCCCCACCAACATGGGAAAGCTCTACTAGTAGAAGGCCATTCAGCAAGTCAGAGTATTACCAAAAAGCTACTGAGGGACAGTTTAGATATTGTAAAGCACATTTTCTGTATATTTGGGAATTGCAAATGGATCAGGCATGAGATGATATTCAGGAATAATTTTTAGTTTTATTAGGTATGATAATGTTAGTTTGACAATGTAAGAAGACACTTTTATCTCTTAGAGTAGGATGTTATATTGTCTGTATAATATTTGGTATTATCTTTCCCCCCATCACCATTCCACCCCACTGTATAGAAGACTCAACAAAATCTTTGCTTTCAATACCACATCCATTTAACTGTATATGTATTGTGGTGACTACATTTAAATATTCATTTACCTAGCTAACATTAATTTTGGCTTCATATAAGAAAAAACACTACACTTTTGACAGCCAAAGTTCTGGGTTCAAATCTTCACTCTGTTTTTGATTAAGCCATATGATCTTGTTAAGAAAAAAAAAAATCATTTAACCTGTTTAGATTAAGTATTGTTGCTTTAAAGTAGTATCTCTTTCTTGTCAATTACTTCGTTATTTTGAAGATTCAAACTAGCAGTAAATTTAAAAATTCCTGATGAACTCTTAAGTGTTATATCCATGTGAGGTATTATTGAGAAGCTCCTATAACCCTAAGAAGATTGCGGATAAGAAATGTAAATAAGGGGTAAAGTTTACATTCGGGGGTCACAGAGTATAATAACATTAACAACGGACACCACAGATCTTTCAAGGGACAAGGCTGTATTTTTCTGGGAAAATGCACTGAATGTTCTATGTTTGAAGGTTAGCCTGGATAAAGGCTTTGGAGGAAGAGGAAGCTGTTCTGTGTAGTACATAAAATAATCCAAAACTGTGGGTGGAGAAAATCCTTGAAGGAGGGAAGGAGGAGCAGAGATTCAAGGTAAAGTTTAAGATAAAGGAATTACAGAATCAAATAGGGCCACCTTTCAGTGATTGTTGATTTTTCTGCAAAATCTTTTCAACTCACCAAAAGCTTCATTTTTGTGGATTTTTGTGGAAACCAGTGAAAGGACCAAATTTCAGGTTCAGTGTGTGAGAAATGCTACGTACAGATATCAGAGGAGGCAGTATTTATCATCTTACGGCAGAGGAAATGCAGAAGAAAGCCCTCAGAAATCCACAAGAGTTGGGTTGATTTAACCAATCATAGGCTCTGGAATTTAGGGTCCTAGTCAAATTTACCAGAGTGGTTGAGAGACCAAGAGGCTTCCATTGGCACAGCGACATCACAGTTAAACATAGCAAACGGTAAGCCACAAAATATGCTGTCAGAGAGATGTATAATATCATATGATGTTAAAAGAGAGGATGTCACTTTCAGTTGAAGACAGCAGGAAGTTTGTATCCAAGAGAGGGATTTGAAACTTTTTGTTTTGTTCTGATTCATCTCATTCTGCTGGTTTTATATTAAAGTATGAGTAGAGTTTAAAGAAAATAAAGACATCCTAGAGAATGTATTCCCCTTCAAATGAATACCCAAATTTCACTGTAGGAACTTAAAATTCACCCAAACTCTCCATTCCTGCCTTTATTTTTTGTTCCAAAGATCTTCATTTATTTCATTCAGTAAGTCAAAAAAAGTTTTACTTTGTTACTATTGTGTGTCAAATACAGTGCTAGATACTGACCTTACAAAAATGAGTAGAATACTGTCCCTCCCCTACAGAGCTTAGCCTTCAGTGAAAGGACTTGTCTTGATTTCCAATGCATATTGGGCTCATAAGCATCACTTCCCAAAAAGCATTAATGTCTCAAACTATGCTCTGACTTATGTTAAAAGCTGACGATGTACTATGAAGGTTTTTATTTAATTCCATTCTTATCATACTGACAAATATTTCCTGGGTGTTAAAAAAGGATCGCCTTTCAAAGCAATTTAAACTTTATACTATTTTTTCACTTCCGCAGTAAAATACAACTTGAGATGAGCCTACAGAACATCAGAAGTCTCATCTAAGTAAGTCACTAAGAAAACTTTGAAATGAGGTTGCTGAGGACACAAAAGTTTATAGGGAGGATGATTATAATTAGACTTTCTTAGCTGATATGCATACAGTACAAGAATGAAGTAAGCTAGGAACTCAAGAATCTGCCATTCTCTGTAAGTATACTTCTCATGATAAATAAGTAAATTGGCATTCCAATTTTTGTAGAGGAGTCCCTGCTTTGAGAAATATAGACTCTAATTCAGTGTTTTTTAATCGCTTTTGGATTACGGAATTCTGAGACAGAAAAAACTACATGTCTTTCTACAGAATAGTGAACATGTGACCCTACACACAACATTTTTGATATAGATCAGGGGATTTTTCAATTCCTGTTCTAGTTAGGGGAGGACAAAGTCAAGTTCACTAATGATTACAATAAGTGCTATTACTTGCAAGTCCATGATATTTACAGGACCTGAAGTAAATTACTAATATTTTAAGGTCTTGGACCACTTTGTGATGACTGTAGAGATATGATCTGAAAATGTGACTTTTTTTAAAAAAGAAAAAGACCAATCAAGAATGAAAAGAGGATTCTGAGATACTTAAGGTCCAAGCCGATCTTTTTCATGTTATGCCCCTGGAGCCAAAAGCAATCCCTGACATATGTATGGTAGATGCAAAATAACCTGTGTTGTAAAAAGCAAAGGTCATGGATATGCCACCAAGTAAATACTCATCCTTACAGTTTTTTGCCTGATGCTAAATGGTTCTTACAACACTTCTAAGGTAAAGACTCCCCATTAGATGCATCCCCTTGCATTCCCAACCCCTCCGGCAGGGTCTGAGTAGCCTTTGCATTTCTACTGTTGGTTGGGATCAATCCTGGGGCCATTAGACCATGATCTCTTTTGTTTTAAGACAAAATGTTAGACCTTAAGTATTGCTGTAAAATAATATCTTGGCGCTGCATTTAAAATAACAACCTGCCTAAAGGCAAAATTCTCTTCCCCTCATCACACAGTGATGAATCTGTATTTGTTGGGCGAGCAACCCTGTCCCCAGGCACTGTGAACAAGAATGCGGAGAAGATAATTAGTGCAGAACCTGGGAGAGATGGGCAGTGCAGGAACAATCCATTGCTGTGGGTGCAAAGAAAATTTGGCCCAAAGCACGGTCATAAAATATATACTGTGTTGATGATGAAGCTGGGGAAAGAGGACTGAATAATGCATTCTGATATTTTAAAGATAATCCTCTCCTCATGCAAATATTTTGACTTAAAGGAAGCCATTCTTACAAAGAGGAGGGTTTTGCCTTTTTTAGACATACTATTTTGGGTATGTCAGAGGAAATCTACATCATATTAGTCTAAAGATTAGACAAACTGTATTTTACTGATATATTTGAATTAATTACTGAAAGAATACCCTGAATTCTTTGAAAGCTTGTGTTATTTAGAATTAAGAGACTTTGGCTTTAAATGTTTATTAAAGAAAAATTCCAGGAGTACAATACCTCTTGTAGCATTTTACCTAATTGGAGAAATGGTTACATCGGATCATTCACTTTGCAGCAAGGTGGAAAAGCTAATACCTTGTGGAAAGTCATCCAGCCCCCACTATCACCACAACAACAAATTTAACTTTCCAATATAAGTACCATAAATTAAGTTTTTTAACACTAGTTAGAATATATATATATATATATAAAGACTTAAGGTCAGACATTCTTTCATGAATCATAGCACAATACAAAATAAATAAGGAAGAAATCCTGAGTTTAAAATGATCATCTGTATAACAATGTGACTGAGGATAAGCAGATGTTTTGCTACATTAAACAAGGTCCTAAAAGCTTACATTAGGGGTTGATAAACTAGGGTCAGTGATCCAAATCCGGCCCATGGCCTGTTTTTGTATGGCCCTCAAGCTAAGGATGGTTTTTAAAATTTTAAAGGGTTGTAAAACAAAACAAAACCAAGAGGAATATATGAGAGAGACCATATGCAGCTCCCAAAGCCTAAAATATTTATTGTCTGGCCACTTCCAGAAATACTTTGCCAAGCCCAGGTTTAGATTCTAGTGTATTAATGGCTAGCCTTAATGTGCAACTTCGGATTCAGTTGGAAAGGCCACATTATTATGCTAAAGATAGCTCTCTTCTTCTGCAGCGGTCAATTTGTGCCATTTTAGAGACTGAAAAGATGGAAAATTTCCCTAGCAACAAATCAAATGCTCAAATTTCTAGTTAATTTAAATCACACTAACTAGATTTGGCTTCCTTATCAAAAGAAATGCCTTAGGAATGAAGTTATCTGATGATAATTTTAATATTGAGCAATTTTTTGACATATTTTGAAGGAACATGGATGTGAGGTGAAAGCAATGAAAAATTCTTATACCCAACTGTAATATTCTTCCTATGAATTCTTCTTCAGAAAAAGCTATATCTCTCCATATGTTTTTGAATATGTGGCTCCACATAAGGATATGTGGGTATTTTGATCTAAGAAATTTTCAAATGTATTTATTCAATAACATAAAACTCTTTTAATAAGCTTACTTGTCTTGTGAACTAATTATATTGTTCAAAATTCAAGCTCAATTAATAAACTTTATCATTAGCATTATTGCTATATTGATATTCCTTTCAAATTATACTCATGGAAATCTATTACCGTATGGTACTAAATTAGAAGATTGATCTGGTCATGAGTAAAGATTTCCATATTATAAGCCAATAATATATTCCAGAATGGTCTTTTACATTAAATAGGAATTAATAAAATAATTTTAACAGAGTTATTTTTCTCTTTTAAACAATAAGTCATTATTTCTTGTAATGTGTGATTATTAATGAGGCTATATCTCTGAAAAATAAGTGATGTAGAGAGATATAAGTACCATCAAAGAGAATTTAATTTGAATGTTTTCACAAACCTAAGAAAAAAGAATTTTTTTTTCTTAAAGTTCATTTGAAAACTATTACAACAATTAAGAGAAACAAAGTTACATTTTGATGAGTGCATTTCAAGTGAAGGAGAATTTTGCCTCTATTTAAGGCTTTATTAATAAGTAGACTACTACTCTCTGTAATTTTAATTTAAGGTGTTCATTCCAATATCTGGGATGCCCTGAGAAACAGTAACAATATCTAGATCACATACCTAGATATTTCTAAGTTTTTAAGGAATGAAATACTGCTATTCTACTTAGGAGAAAATGTGTTTGTTGGTAGTCTATTTTTAAATCTTTGACAAATTCTCTATGTCAAACAAGGTCAAGCCACAAATCATGCCCCAAATCAAGTTAAAATCAAGTAAAGATCAATGACTTGTAATACAGATTTGAAAGGATGTGGGTCAATGTAAAAGCTGCAAGATTTTGTTCTTCATTATTTTAAAACGAATGCACATCTTCTGTGGGTAAAACAGCCCAAAGCCGTCTCTTTTAAATCATCTATTCTGAAAGGCACAATACCTCAAAACAAGCCTTTGACATCTGTGACACAGAATACATGCAGAAGTCATTAAGGGTATCCCAAGGGGCTTCCAACAGTTGCTTCACTTTAGGGTGGGTGTGAGAAGGTTTAAAATTAAATTACTTTAAAATAAAGTTAGAGCACTAAGCAATTTCCTGCTTTTGACTCAGTAGGGTTTCCCGTGAGAAAAGAAAGTAGGCAAAAAGCTCAGACAGACAGACAAACATATTTACCCCTAGGTGGAAGGTACAAATTAAATTAGCCTGCTACAAAGGGGAGATGTTTTCTCCTTCTGTTCAGATGTCATGGTAGTGAGGAAACATAGTCTGGGGCCAAGAAAAATGGCACAAATGCATTCATCTGAGCTACCATTCATCCTGATCCAAGGTCTAAACAGAACACATAAAAGAACAGCACTGTTGAAGGACTTCCTCTCCCTAGTTACCAAGTTGAGATTTGCAAAGGAATATGGGAGCAGGGGGTGGGGTTCTTTCCAGAATGTTTCAATGTTGTTAGAAGTGTCAGAGGATGTTATGGAATTAATGACTGAATCTGAAATCACATCACTATAATTTGATTCTATATTTCATAGAAAGAGCTGTATTTTATGGTACACATAAGGTACATTGTGAACTTTCTTTCCCTCTGTAGCTGGAAACCAATATAGGCACCTCCAAAGAGTCAAGTATCTATTATAGTGCCTCATTAATATGCATGTTTTTGGCACTCAGTTTGGTTCAGCTGGTATGCTTTCCAGTATCTCATTCTTTATTTATATGAGACTAGGAGGTGTGACCTATGGAGCCAGTTGGCTGTCATGAATTGGAATATTCATTAAGCCTCATGAATTATGCATTAGACTGCTTATAATACTGAGATCCACATTTGATCTAGCCAGAACTCTCAACTGCTTCCCATTCGATGGAATGATCCGCATTGTGGACCAAACTATATATGTGTTCCATACAATGCAGAAGGAGGAATTATGTATTTGCTACCCAAACATGCTTGGAGATTTTGAAACTCGTGTCTAAGTCGATTTCATACTTTTTGCATGTTTGAAGGGCACAGCAGACGTAGTTCTCTTCTGGCAAACTAGGTTTGAGTAGCATTCTTCTCTAGGCTGATTACTGTTTCCATCCATTACAGCCCTTGCTTATAAAAGTCACCAATGACTAGTGAGCAGCCTGGATTATAAAAGATATGTAGCTATCTCCTGGTGATCCACACATAAAAGCGAAGCCAAATATAAAGGACAAGGAGAGTGCTTTTAAGAATTTAGCTTCTCTTATCTAAAATAATGAAATCTTTTTACTGATAATCTTATAATTTTTGTTGCTTTTTTTAGGAATAGGTATATCCAGGCCACATAAAATCTAATTTGTAGATTTTGCTGATGTTATAAGATTTTATCAGAAGTCAAAAACAACATATACTTGTTAGGCATTAAATATTTTAATTGTTAAAACATATGCAACAATATTAAATTTATGCCTTGTTTAAATCCACGCTGAAATAGAAAGACAAAAAACAGCTGAAAAGATCAACTGACAAAGATTAATATGATCTCTTGAACACATATTAGCAAGCTCAAGTGCTAAAGGCATTTCACTTTTTAGATTCTTAGTACAAGTTACCCAAGTTAAAATGCCCCCCCAAAAAATCTATTTTTAAGTTAAAATAAGGTCTTATGTAGCATCGATCTCAAACCTTTGATTACCATCCACTTAAAAAACATTCTACTCTTTTCTTTATGTAGACCTGCCTTGGAAGGAGCCTCTATCAAGGGAAGTAATTATTATCAGTTAAAGTCTAAAACATAATTTGAATTTAGTCCATTCTGTTTGCTATATTCTGGAAGACTAGACGAAAGAATCTATAGCTGGCTCTACAAAAGGTCATGGGTGAGTCCTGGGTAAAATAGCATTGTTTACAGATTTTTTAGTGAAGAGATTAGCTGTCATTTATTTTCACATACCTAACTGAGGAGCTTTAGTGGTTCCCAGCAAGACTGTGTTCTCTTCTCTTTCTTAGCCTGTCACATCCTTGTCAGTTTCAATAAAATTACTTACCTGAATTATGCAAATGAGGTTTTGTTATGTCCAGCTCCCATCATTGTTCATCTCCACTACAGCTGAAAATTCTAGCAGACCCCTTGCTTACACTGTCTGATTCCAGGACTCCTTAGGTCAAGACCTTTCAACCTCAGAGCTTGACTTATGCCACAACCATTTGACAAATCGCCCAGACCCTCACAAAAGCCGGTTGAGCTCCAGAGTGGCTGCTCTCTCTATACAGCACTGTTTCTCTGTTTTGACATTTCCTTCTCACTTTTCCTCTCAGTAATTAGACAAAGGGAGAAAAAGACATTTGTGTTTAAAGAATGCTTTCATTTAGGACTGTGATAAATGGCTCCCCTTTCCAAGAAGCTGCAATCCCACTGCAGGACAGAAGGTTCCTTCACAAGGGGACTGGACAGCGGAGGCCGTCCACCAAAGCCTTCCCGGACGTCAGCTTTGCCTCTAGAAAGCCTGCAGAGAATGCCCACTGATATTATCTGTATTTTCATTAAAACTGGAAAAGGGAAAATGTAGCATGAACTGCCCTTATTAAAATTATCACGGTTGTAAATACAAGGACACTGAGTTTATAATTTGTGTTTCTGGGAATGTTTGGTGTTGGAAAACAAATTCGGAACAAAAACACACTGTGATTTTCTTAAGTCATCATAGTACCATTAAAAAGTCTCTCTTCAAGTGCTAAATTCCATATTATAATCTATCCCACTCCCCAGTATATTTCATCTATCATCTTGAAAAAGAATGAATTAACAAAACTATCAGAGATCTGACATTTTAGTGACCTGTGACAAATCTGAAATATTTGTGGGGAAGTTTGGTCGTGTTCTTTTTAAAATAAAACACAACTCTTATCATGTTGCAAAACGGAAAACTGGCCTTGTAATAAAAAAAGTTTTTTAACAGGGTGTAACTTACATTAACTATGTTTTTATAAGCTTCTTTCAGAGGAAGGAGTTAATGTTTACTGTTCCATTGGGGAGGAAAGATTGCCAAACATGCAAAATAACTGAAACTGCATGTGACTCAACATTTGAGAGTTTCAGTGAAGAATGAGCATGTTCCTGTTCTTGCTATGGTTAACCTGTCACCTTTGCTCACGGTAGTGCATTAATTAGAAAATCTCCAAATGACATTCCCAAAGGAGGCAAATCACTTCTATGGTCTGATATCACACTTGGATTAATAAACCAACAAACCTACCTTTGAAGTTTAAGGTATGATATATAACTTTATTCACAAATTAATGGAAAATAAAAGGAAAATTTGGGATATTTTACAAAGTACTCATTAGAAGTTGGCATATGACATTTATCTGATTTATGGAGCACTACCTTTAGAATCACTTAAATTAATCCTGTGAAATTATGACACTTTAAATATTTGCAAAAAGCATTACTTTTATTTTACATTAATTTTAGGAATTAATAGATCTTACAAATAGCTCCTACTAATGGATTTGCAGTAACATTTCTTTTAATAAAATGAAATCTGGCACATGATTTTAAAAAGCCAAGGTCGATTTGTGTAAGCAAGCTATTTGTGATTGCTTCCTCTTCCTTATGTTTAGCTGTGGGAGCTAAAACAATGTAAGTGAATAAACATACCAGAGTGTCTATCTCCAAAATCAAAACAAAGCCAAAGGAGGAATCAATTTCATTTGGATTTTTATTGAAATCTTTGTGAGGGAACAGGGTCTTTAGATGTTTCCCATGTAAAAGGCACTAGACCAGGCAGCCTGATATGCTTGAAATAATGTACCCTCAGGCCTAAAGGCCGGGATGCATTCCGCTTCAGAGATCTTTTCCAACACGCGGGAATGCATTTAGTGAGAAAAGGAAACCATGGGAACTCTTTTGGTAAACCTTTAACTAATACAGTATATGCTTAGTTTACAGTTTCCATTTATTCTGTGAATAGAACAGAGCAGAGGTGAACCTGCCGATGCATAATTGAGAATGAATATCAGTAAACCTTACAGATCCAATGTTTCAGGAGGAGTATAGCTTAATGTGAAAGGAGGTTATTATCTTTGACAAATATGAAGTAATATTAGTCATATAGGTTCTCCTTATTGTACCAAAAAATCTAGAACTTTAAGTGTAAGTATATCCCTAACTGAAACTGTGTTGTGTTACTACATGAAGATTTCTAAAGATTTCTGGGCTTCTCTTTTGACTAAATTTTGTGTTCTCCAATATCAATACACTTAAGTTTTTAGTTTGGTCTTCTTTGTAGCGATCCATTATATGCTTCCATTTGACTTTTGTCAACAAAGTATATCTTTATTTTGAAAGCAAAAATGTCTGCTTTTTCTGATGGATCATACTCAACCAAATGATGATTTTCTCTCTTAATTTCAAGGAATAAAAATCTGGTTTAATTCTTTACTTAATATAAACTCCTTCAAAAAGGAGCCTGATTATTCAGAAAAGCTGGAGTCTAAATTTATTTACTCACTAACACACCACTTCCTTAAAGGCAGTGATAAAATCCTATTTCTTAGGTATATCATAAACACTGAGTAAATGTTTGTTGAAAGATTAATTTTTTTTTGAGCAACTACTGTGTTACTTCTGCTCCTAGGAAGCTCACAGTCTAAAATTAAAAATGATGTGTAGGGCTTCCCTGGTGGCGCAGTGGTTGAGAGTCCGCCTGCCAATGCAGGGGACACGGGTTCGTGCCCCAGTCTGGGAAGATCTCACATGCCGCGGAGCGGCTGGGCCCGTGAGCCATGGCCTCTGAGCCTGCATGTCCGGAGCCTGTGCTCCGCAATGGGAGAGGTCACAACAGTGAGAGGCCCGCGTACCGCAAAAAAAAAACAAAAAAACAAAAAAACAAACAAAAAAAAAAAAACTGCGTAAAATAACCGTAAAACAAAAGAAGAAAGCTCAAACGCTGTATGGGCAATATCATAGGACTTCAAAGGACCTGAAAGACTACTTACAATGTTGGTTATCAGAGTAGCTGGTGGGTAGGAAATGTATCTGTCATTGACTATGAAGAAATGTACTTACTAAATCTGATTCATCAGTCAGAAGAAATTCTAGTCTTTATAGATTAGATGCTCTTCTGGAGTTTTAGTTGAACTTTTTATGATTCAGAACAACTATTGTGTAAGTTACATCTGTGATGGAATTTTTACAGAAGTCAAAAATTTCCTTAACTAATTTCAAAAAGATTATTCCTCATCAATCAGTCAGGGAGTGATTAAAGAAAATGTTTAATCAGTAGCTACATTTCCATCATCATTTTTCTTATCCTTTCAACCAGGTCTTTCTACCCAGTAATTAGTTGTATAGTAGAACCCAAAAAAAGTTCTTGCTGGAGTTATCATAGCTGACTAGGCATGACCTCTTTACGAAAGTATATGGCCTGAAACAAGACTGCATTTGATTTTGAAACTGAACTATGATAATGATTTCTAATTTCCGTTCAGGAGTAGAAAATTATGCAATCTGATTTATCAAAATAAGGGCAGCAACTTCTTTTTATATCTATTCTTCTCCTTACAGTAGGTTTTAGAATACTTTAAAAAGAAATACTTAGTGAACTTTTGAAATATATAGAAAAAACTTCTTGTCGTTTTCCCTCTCATTCTCTAAATACAACCTGCCCTTCCTCTTCCTCCTCCATTTCAGTGCATGGCACTCTCGTATCCCCCACTATTGAAATCACAGACAATTAGGCCTCCCTCAACCCCTAAATCCACTCACGTATACAATATGCACGTATATATGCACCCTATATATGCATGTATATATGCACTCTAACATCTTACATATTTGTGTCTTATTTCACCCCCTTGTCACTGCCTTAATCCAGAGCCTCCTAAATTCTCACCTCCACAAATGCTTTAGACCCTTAACCTGTCTCTCTGCTATCTGTCTCAGATGCTATACCTTATCTTCCCCTCTACGGACAGAGTCCTATGTATAACATGCAATCCAAATACACCACGGCTCAGTATCCTTCAATAGCTCCCAAATAGATTCCAGAATAAAATCAAATGCCTTAGCAGAGCCCAACACTCCTCCACAGATGGTGCTCTTCTTCACACCTTACTTAGTGATTTGCACGCTGCTTCATCGATCCATCATGCTTTCACATGGTGTTCCCATGGCTGGAATGTTTCTTTTTCCCTCCTCCTCAATCTCCACTCCACCTACCTAAGTACTGTTCTTGATTCCATCAATTTCTCCCAGAACGCTTCCTCCACCTGGTGTCTGCTTTATATGCCTTTCTGCACTCTCAACATCCTGCCTATTTAGTTGTCCTAGTATTTGTCTGTTTACACTACTACACCTTGAGCTCTTCCAGTGTAGAAATTTTACTCCAGTTCATTTCTTTTAATTGCCTAGAATTTATTTAGCTTTTGGTTAATACTACCAAATGAAGAGACTTCCAAAATAGAGGAATTGAGCCTTATGAAGTGTTTGATGATTGAATATTCTGTTTCCAGTAAGAGCAAGGAAAAAAAGGTAAGAAAAATTACAACAGTAGATATAATAATGATGATTTAAATCCAGTATATCACTGAGGCTATGTAGAGAGAAAAATTAAAATTAATAGATACAGACTTTTGGTTTCAGCTCCAATATATAAAGAGCTAAGAAGTCATCACCCTGTCATACAGCAAGGAAAATCTGGCTAATCTGAAAATCAATGACATTTCTTGGACTTTGAAGAGAACTGTGGTTGCAGGGCAAACCACCACCCTGAAATCTGGAGAACAGGAGCATCCTTAGTTACAGCATAAGATGTGCTCGTGTGGAGCAGACGCTGGTAGAGCCATAAACGGGTAGGAACACTTAAAGGTTAATTTTTACAATTTGAATTTGGATTGCATGAGAATGAGAAACTCCTGGAAACCCCAATTTCAGGGAAAGCCTCACACTTTCATGGGCTTTACTTCCAGGAACCCTACTAGGTTCTCACAGGGAAGAGCTATGAAAGGTACTCCCCTGGCTCTGAGAGGGGAAGAGGAATCATTGTGAAATATTCCCAGAGCCTTCTCCATTAAAAAGGCTTAGGCTCCAAGGAGAAGGATTTTGCCAAACCTTATCGCAAACGGGGGCAAAGACAATCATTCTACTCTCAGTTCCCTATAGACTCTCTGTTTTATCTAAGGAGAAGAAAACCATAATCAACAAGAGTCAGAGCCTCAAGTAAATAGGTCGGGAATTCTGCACTCAGGGAAGATAATAGAGGAGAGGCAGGGGAATCATACTGAAGGTCACAGCCACAAGACACAGACCCACTAAAATATGAAGATTTAATTGGAAGACAATAAAATACTCCACTTCCCCCATATCTTACTACCACGACAAAAGGACTTCAGTATAAATAAAAGTGCATTCCAGCTGGAAGAGCTGGACACAGAATTCCTCTGTGGAGGAGTATTAGAGAAGCCCAATATCAAGGAGGGGGAAAAAATAAGGGCAACAGAGGAATTTAAAGCCTTTGCAACTTGTAGCTACAGCACATATTACACGCAGTCAGTTCCTACTTGGATGGCCATAAATCTTCATAATGAAGGCCTATTTATCTCAGTTGCTATTACCCAATGCAGTATGTATGGCTTTCAAAAAAAAAATTACAAGGCATGACAAAAGGCAAGAAAAAATACAATCTGAAGAGAGAAAGCAATAATCAGAAATGACACAGATGTTGGAATTATCAAATAATTTTAAATAATTATGATTACTATGGTAAGAGCTTTAATGGAAAAGTAAACAGCATTCAGGAACAGATGGCTTACGTAAGTAGAGAGGTGGAAACACTAAGGAAGAATTTATATGATACGCTAGTATTAAAAATATTGTAACAGAAATTAAGCATGCCTTCAATGGACTCATTAGTAGACGGGATATGCCAAATAATCAGTGAACTTGAGGGTAGGTCAATAGAAACTTCCCAAGGTTTCTATTCTGAAATGCAAAGAGAAAAATGAATGAAAACAAAATATCCAAGATCTGTGGAAAATTTTCAAAAAGTATAACAAATACCTAATTGGAATATCTCTAAAGAAGAAAGAACAAAGCAGGAGAATTATTTAAAGTTGCCAAGATTAATGATAGACCTTAAACCACAGATTAAAACAAAACAAACAAATAAAACCCCCTACCTACGCATGTCATTCTCAAATTGCAATAAATGTAAGACAAAGAGAAAAACTTTTAAGAAACCAGAGGAAAAGACACCTTATCTAGAGAGAAATGAAGATAAGAATTATAGTAGACTTCCCACCAGAATTCATGGAAGCAAGAAGAGAGTTGAGTGAAATATTTAAAGATCAATGGAATAGAATAGAGAGCCCAGAAACAGACCTACATCAATATGGTCAGCTGATCTTGGACAAGGGTGCAATTCAATGGAGAAAAGAGATTCTTTGCAGCAAATGGTGCTGAAACAAGGGGCACTCACATAAACAACTGAACATAGATGCAGACCTTATAACTTTCACAAAAATTGCCTCATGGTGGATAATAAACCTAAATGCAAAATTCAAGGTTGTGTAACTTCTGAAAGAAAACATGGGAGAAAATCTAGGTGATTGGATTTGGATGAGTTTTTGGACACAGCATGGACAGCACATCCATGAAAGGGAAGATTGATGGGTTTTATTTTATTAAGGTTAAAAACTGCCCTTTGAAGGATAGTATTGGGAGTATGAGAGAACAGGCCATATCTTGGAGAAATATTTAGGAAACACATATCTGATAAGGGAGTTGTACCAGAATAGAACACTTAGGGCTCAACAGCAGGAGAAAAAGTGAATCGAAGAATGGGCAAAAGATCCAAACAGACACCACACTGGAGCCGATATATGATAACAGGTAAGGATATGAAAGGTCAATCCACACAATTTGTCATTAGGAGAATGCAAATTACTTCCTGTATGGATTCCTGGAAAGGAAGAAAAGAATGATAAGTAAAAAACTAAGGGAATCTGAATAAAGTATGTACTTTAGTTAATATATCAATATTGATTCTTTTTTTTTTTTTTTTTCTTGCTGGGCGCAGGCTTTCTCTAGTTGAGAAGAGCGGGGTCTACGCTTCGTTGCGGTCCGCCGGCTTCTCATTGTGGTGGCTTCTCTCGTTGTGGAGCATGGGATCTAGGCACGCGGGCTTCATCAGTTGCGGCACATGGGCTCAGTAGTTGTGGCTCGTGGGCTCTAGAGATCAGGCTCCGTAGTTGTGGCACGTGGGCTTAGTTGCTCCGCGGCATGTGGGATCTTCCCGGACCAGGGCTCGAACCCGTGTCCCCTGTATTGGGGGTCCGATTTTTTTGTTTGTTTGTTTCTTGGCTGTACGCAGGCCTCTCACTGTTGTGGCCTCTCCCGTTGCAGAGCACAGGCTCCGGACGCGCAGGCTCAGCGGCCATGGCACACTGGCCCAGCCACTCCGCGGCATGTGGGATCTTTCCGGACCGGGGCACGAACCTCCCCTGCATCGGCAGGCAGACTCTCAACCACTGCGCCACCAAGGAAGCCCAATGTAAGATTTAATAATAGGGGAAATTTTGTCTGGGGTACGTGGGAAAAAATTCTCTGTACTGGCTTTGCAGATTTTCCATAAATCTGAAACTATTCCAAAATAAAAATTTTATTTAAAATATGTATAAAAATTGAAACATGTCTTTCTACAGTCACATGTGTACATGGATAAGGGGAATTTCAAAGTCACTTTCAACTCTGTACATGCCTTATTTTTAAACATAATCATTTTTAACATAGACTATAATTCATTTTTCAGTTAGCAAATGCTTCAAAGCTTTTCAACAATTCTTAGCATACAGCCTGACCTTTAAGATTTTCATACATTTTTCCATAAGAAAAAAATGTTTCCTTGTAATGAGCTTGATCTTCTGTTGTACTTCCTTGACCGTGACTAACAAGGGCTGACAAGGAAGCATTCTCTGCCCCACCTCCCTCCTCCTCAGCACCATCCTATCCTGCTCAGGTTCCTTCGTCACCCCCAAGGTGAGGCTCCAAGCTGAAGTGGTACATGTAAGCCTCTCACTGAGCATGGCTGAGGCAGCCTGGGATGAGAAGAGTAAATAACCATTGTCACTGAGCATTTGTATCTATCCCATGTTCTTGAGAAAACAAGTCTCCAGTTGCCAGCATGGACAATTATTCACTTTGGGTTTCAGCAAGGGAACTCCAGAAAAACCTGAAGTGGAATAAGCTATCACTTAACGTATCTATTCCTCAGCTTTCCCACCTGCTAAATGATAAGACTTGAAATGGTCCCTCACTTTATCTCCTAATGAGAACAAACCCTAAGGCAAGGCTCAAGTAAGAAGTTCACCGCGGATTCCACTCTGCAAGGTCAGTGTGATCCCAGTGCTAAACTACCCCCGAGATGCAGGTGCTGAACTGCTCCCAGAGTCACAGGCTCCTGGAGTGAAATGTTCTTGGTCATATTCATTCCCTCTGTTCTCCCTCTCAACAGGGACAGAGGGTATGAATATGAGGGTTCTCCCTCTCAAAGGGAGGTCAAAATAAGGCCCTGGAGGGTAAGAGTGAGGAAGAGATGTATGCAGTCTTTCCTTGGCAGACAAGTATTCATTTTTACGAGTTGGAAGCCTCTAGCTCCCTCCCTTGAATCAGGGCCTGCTGCAGCTCAGGCTGCTGCAGAATGTATTTGTCTTTCCCCACACATTATTATTTTATTGTTATTACTCTCATTCCTTCCTAACTGTGAGCCAATGAGCAGAATTATTTTTATTTACTCTGATTTTTGGATGCTTGAATATATTACTTCAATATAGTTTATAATCCCTATAATAGCACATAATGGGTATACTTTAAACATTTAAAAGTAATTGGGTGCATTCAATATGTCTGTGACATATAACTTTATAATGACCTATCTCTTTCTGTATTAAATGTTTCATGTTAATAAATTCTAACCTATTTTGTATGTTTCATATTTGAACGTACAAACTCATAAAAATAATAACTGCCATGAATTTTTCTGGTAAACTTGTAGTGTGAAGCTGTAATGGAACTACTGATATCAGAGGTAAAGCTCTATAATTGAGGAAATCAAATTGAACATAAAAATATTATAAAATTCAAATTTAATAGGATTCTGACCAGATCTAAAAATAACATATTGGAGATGCATTTGAATAAAACTTCTCCTGATGTCAAGAAAGCAATATACTCTACATTATGGCTGAGGGAGATCTGTGTACAGATGAGTCATCTCTGGGTCATTTGTCAGTGACCCAGACTCCTGACAAAGTACAATTTTCATTGTAAACTAATTTTTATTATGTCATAGTTTCAATGTCATGTGTGTCACTAACACAACATTCTTCCAAAAATGGTGGGCTCTTCCATACAGAAGCTCTGCAGCCTCTCTCTTTGATAAGTCTAAAGGATTAATAACTAAACATGATAGAGCATGATGACATGACATCATCCTCAGAGGTGACCCAAGAAGACACAGGGCCAGACCAGGCTCACATCCCTGGTGCACATTATTGTTGACTGTTGCAGCTGTTCCTATTGTCCCTTCAGACATGTGCAGGGTGATGGAAAGGATGTGTGCTGGTGGCTAGAGGAAGGGGCTCATCATCTTTGGAAGTCATTTTGAATAGCCTGGACTTCTTATTTTTCCAGAAAAAACACATGTCTCGTACACACATAAGAAAAGTAGAATGTGAAACTAAGGGAGAAGGCAGTTAAATAAACTGGCCCACAGGGTTTCAGGAATTTAGTAAGCATAATTTCAGCAGCTCTAGGTTTAATCCCTCATGCCTGCACTAGCTAATGCTTTATTTTTGTGCTCAAAGATATTTAGGAGCTTTTCTCTCCGGTCCCTCATTATTTATATTCATTCCATAACAATATTTCTCTTCTTTAAAGCTAGGCTGGGGGCTTCCCTGGTGGCACAGTGGTTGAGAGTCCGCCTGCCGATGCAGGGGACACGGGTTCGTGTCCCGGTCCGGGAAGATCCCACATGCGGAGCGGCTGGACCCGTGAGCCATGGCCGCTGAGCCTGCGCGTCTGGAGCCTGTGCTCCGCAACGGGAGAGGCCACAACAGTGAGAGGCGTACCGCAAAAAAATAAATAAATAAATAAATAAATAAATAAAATAAAAAAATAAAGCTAGGCTGACTCATCAACAAAAACCTATTTTCTATCAGGTCCCTCTGTGGATAATGGCCAAATTTGGTCTAACATGATAACTGTATTTCTGACCCAGATTTTTTTTTTTCTGAAATAATTCCACTCATTCCTTTTTGTCTTCACCTCCATGTAAGTCGTGCAGCACCATGTTTAAGGAAAATACTTATTGGATACTATATCAACTACCTGTTATAAAACACTGGTTTAAACAGTGGTCAGCTTTCAGTAAGTTCAAAAATGGTTGTTCTGTTAGGTAAAAGAAATTAAATTTTTAGTGATCTGATGTGATTTAACTGGACTTTTTAAAATGACTGTAGCTAAAATCTCCTTGAGTAGCATCTGAACCAGAGTTTTACCATTATTGAAACTTAATAGCAATTCTCCAGTGCATTATCAAGTGATTTTCATGGAATCTTTTTTTTTTTTTTTTTTTTTTTTTGCAGTACGTGGGCCTCTCACTGTTGTGGCCTCTCCCGCTGCGGAGCACAGGCTCTGAACGCGCACGCTCAGCGGCCATGGCTCACGGGCCCAGCCGCTCCGCGGCATGTGGGATCCTCCCAGACCGGGGCACGAACCCGTGTCCCCTGCATCGGCAGGCGGACTCTCAACCACTGCGCCACCAGGGAAGCCCTTTCATGGAATCTTGAAGATTCATTTTTTGTATTTTTTTCTACTGAAAAAATAGGCTAAATTACATTGCTACTGGAGTATTTGGGGTCAAAGAATAAATGTAAGGTAAAGAAAAGCTTCTAAAGTAAGAGAATCATTTCTAGATTGCATATCGCTTTTTTTTTTAGCTTTCGACTTGCTGCTTTGGATACTACAAATCAATTAACCAAGAAGATCATATTTTACCCTTTGAAATCACGTTGCAAAGAAATATTTAATTCGACAACATATCTTTCCCTCAGGAAAACAGAAGTGATAAAAGTAAAGTACTTCTATAAATACATAGAACAAATTCTTCCTTTTTTGAACAATGGCCATTTTCTCATGATTTTAATAGAGGCAGCAATACTTTCTTATTTAATAAAGTTTGACAAAGTATACGCACATTTTTTAAAATTTAAACTGTAGGTTATCTTTTTAAACCACATTATCATTTAGAGATGCACATGTTAACAATCCTCCATAAAGCATAAATGGAGGACTTCCCTGGTGGTCCAGTGGTTAGGACTCTGGGCTTCCACTGCAAGGGACGTGGGTTCAATCCCTGGTTGGGGAACTAAGATGCCATGCAACCAAAAAAAAAAAAAAAAAATACTATGACAAACTATACTTCAGAAAAAAAAAATTATTTTAAAAGCATAAATGGAGATGTTTAAAAATCACTAAAATATGAATCAGCAATAACAATAGTATATACATGCCTGAAATGAGAAAATAAATGTAATAAATGCTTTCAAAATATTGGTTTGAAAATTGAATTTGTGGGGACAAATACCACAGTGGAGCAACACCAGACAATTAAAAATCCAGGCTTAGTCCTAACTCCGTCTGGCTCACTATGTGATCCGAGCAAATCACTTAATTTCTCTAGACCTCAGTTTCTTATTTGTGCAGAACTGATAAACCTTTTTGTATTCCCTTTTGTCCATTGGAAGTTATGCATCCATTATTTTAATGACTATTTTTGAATTAGCTCATATTTAACTATTAGACATCAGGATGGCAGTCCTGGTTGCTTGCAGAGGCTGCCCTTTCCAATTTATTCAGTGTCCCTTTATGATTAGCTGTTGTCCAGACTATGTCAGTTGTTAAATATTTTTAATGACAGCCTTAAATATTTATCTTGCATATTTGTCCCCAGATCCATCTTTAACAATATATCTAACCTCTTTACTAACATTACCAAGAACTTAGAAAACTTTTAATTCAATCTTCTCCTTCCATCTTCCACATTACTATTTTTATCACTTAAGTCTCTCATTTAGTTTAACCTCCCATTCTCCAAATATAAGTTTATCTTTCTACATGATTGCCAGCATATATTTATTCATTATTTTGTTCATCAATGCTTTATTTTCATTCCATCGTTCTGTGTTTGATTTTCTTCTCACTAAAATGTGTTATTTTAAAGTTCTTTCAAAAAGTGTCTGTGGGAGGCTTCCCTGGTGGCGCAGTGGTTGAGAGTCTGCCTGCCGATGCAGGGGACACGGGTTCGTGCCCCAGTCCGGGAAGATCCCACATGCCGCGGAGCGGCTGGGCCCGTGAGCCATGGCCGCTGAGCCTGTGCGTCCGGAGCCTCTGCTCCGCGATGGGAGAGACCACAACAGTGAGAGGCCCACGTACTGCAAAAAAAAAAAAAAAAAAGTGTCTGTGGGAATAAATGCACTGTCTTTCTTGCCTGAA
Source organism: Aethalodelphis obliquidens (assembly GCF_003676395.1). NCBI lineage: Eukaryota > Metazoa > Chordata > Mammalia > Artiodactyla > Delphinidae > Aethalodelphis > Aethalodelphis obliquidens. The sequence goes on along the minus strand of NW_020837948.1, from coordinate 42,932,689 downwards.
GAAGTCAAGTTATGTTGCCTTTATTTTTGAATAATAATTTGGCTAGGCATAGATATCCATGCAAAAAAAAATTATTTCCCCTAAACTCTTTGAAGACATTAATCTACTACCTTCTGAGAATAACTGTCATTTAAGATTTTCTCTTTGATGTAATGCAGTTTTTTTTGTTTTGTTTTGTTTTGTTTTTTTGCGGTACGCGGGCCTCTCACTGTTGTGGCCTCTCCCGCTGTGGAGCACAGGCTCCGGATGCGCAGGCCCAGCGGCCATGGCTCACGGGCCCAGCCACTCTGTGGCATGTAGGATCTTCCCGGACCGGGGCACGAACCCGTTTCCCCTGCATCGGCAGGTGGACTCTCAACCAGTGCGCCACCAGGGAAGCCCTGTAATGCAGTTTTATTAGTGTGTCTTCACATGGACTTATTTCTATTTATCATGTTTTGAATTCACCACTGTCTTTACAGACTTTGGATTTTGAGCATTCTTTTACTCATGAAGATTTTTCAGACCTTATTACCTTAAATATTTCCCCTCTTCATTTTTTTTCTTTGCTCTAATGAAACTCCACTGAATGTGTAGTGAAACTTTTTGATCCATCCTCCGTGTTTCTTCAATGACATCTGATATTATTTATCTACTTCTCTAGGCCCCATTTTGGGTGTTTATGACCCTCCATGTCACTAAATTTCTCTTCAGCTGTGTCTAGACCCATCCATATAAATTTGATTTTTAGTAACTGTGTTATTGATTTATAGATATTTTGTTTGATCCTTTTTCAAATGTATCTGTAATTTTTTATACATCTTGGGAAAGGCTGTCTAATATTGGAGTTTTAAAATAAAAAGATCATTGTTGCCCTATACCTGTCCTTCACATTTCAATAGCTGTATCACTCCTAAAGCCACCATTTTAATCTCCTACTTTACTCCTTAATTAGGTTTCAGCATTTTTTTTTAAATAAAATGAATTAGCATTTAGAAAGCATGGAAGAATATAGAAGTATTAAACTCAAATGCCTGCAGGAAAAATGCAAATAACATAAGAGGAGCCAGCCACTGGAAACTGTATCAGACTGGAGAGAAAATGCCTACTCAGCTGCAGACAATTTGTTGCCATGTGGAATGCAGACCTACTCTTGCTAGATATTCTGATTTTTCAAGAGAATCCAAATATCCTGATTTTTCTGTGAAATCTCTCCAAGTATCAGTGTTAGAAATCAATTCATTTTTAGAAACCTTCTTGTGGCCATAAAAGCTTGTCTACAGGCCATATTTGGAAGCACACATTTGGGAATCAGACACCACGATCAAAATTTTAGCTTTTGGAAAACAATTTACTTCTCTAAGCATTAGTTTACATATCTGTAAAATAGACCAGGCCTGTTATAATTAAATGAGAAAAAGCAGATAATGCATCTTAACTAGTACTTAATACATAGTAGTTATTTATTAAATTCCTAGAGTAAAATAATCTTGAGGCTTATGAATATTAAACTGTATCCCTAGTATCCAATCCAGAGTGATACTTATTAGGTACTTATTAATAACTCAACAACTGATAGTTGAATGAATGATTAATGTTGCTTGAATAAATTTTAGTTTACCAAGTTGATCGTATTCCACATATATTTAATATATAGTACAATAGAGTTAGCTGATATTTTCCATTAAGTTTATGAAATTCGTATAAAACATAAGTAGCTATGAATCAGTTCACTCAACTTGCTAAGTTTTTCCTGAAAAAAGTTACACAAAATTACACATTGAAGAAAATATTTAGATATCAGTAGTTCTACTTACTAGTGTCCTTTACATACAAGCATGTGTTAAGTAGCTAATGTGTGCAAAGATCCCAACATCTAGATTCTGGAAAGGGAGGGTAGAGAGAAACAAACCTGACATTTTATACCACTTTCCTGGTTCAAAAGGACTCATAATTTAGTAAGAAAGAAAATAATACAAAGGAAAAAAGAAAAGTATGTGTAGGTGGAAGAAGAGAGTTGGTTAAAACACAGCATTTCACTAGACTCCTCCAAGTTTCCAAATAATGCACTGGTGTTCAGAAAAGTGCCCTTTTAAATTCTCCTCCACTTGCATGGTTGTTGGTAATGTGTACTAACCAAATCTCAAGACTGAAGAACAGACTGTTAGGGTAGTCTTTTAAATCCTATCTTCAGCCATGACTGAATCATAGTTCTAAAATCATGTAGGTTTGGAATTCAAGAATACTTGGATGCTCACTCATCTTAGTTTGGCTTTATTTTAAATTGATTTTCATTTGTGTTATATTAAAAGAAGCACATTCTAGGTATAGTTCTGGGCTTAGTAAATTTTTGAAGTACAATGTCAGGTTCCATCATTTTTTTCATGTGGTTTAGGTCCTTATTTGGGTGAATTCAGAAATATTAAAACTCTGAAATTATATAGGCTTTACCATAGATGATCCAGTCTTCTCAGAACTAAGCAACTCACCTAGATTCTTCTGGTGTGGGGCTTTGCTGAATTCTCTGAGAGGAATTTGGACCCTATCAGCATGCCTTCTCTGATGTCAAGAAACCAAACTAATCAATTTTACTTTGTGACATGCCTCTGATATTTTAATTTATGAAAATTACTTTGAATAGTTTCATTTCTCACTAAAAACTTAGGTCCCAAATTTATATAATTGCCAAAAATTTCACAATGTAGACTGCTAAATGAAAATAAGAAATAAATTTTTTATACCCTGTAGCTATTCTCTTATGTGTTGAGCTTCCATGTGTTTGCCTTTTGTTTTTGTTTATGTGAAGCTTTACATTTTGCCATCAATATGTTATGTTGCGTTATGTTAACTTGTAAGCCAAGATATAAAGATAATAAATTATACACGTTCACCAACATTTTAGTTGACTGACTAGTAAAATCTGATTTGAAAACTCAGCAAGAATGCAATAGGTTTTATGAGACTACATGAAGAGTATTTGCTGAGGAAAACTCCTACATGAAAAGAATTAGTAATTTAAATGAAATAGTAATTTGAAGGACAAGGACCTGTATGTCACAAGTGAGAAGTGAGTACACTCACGAGCTAAGAAGTCCAACCTCCAGAGAAGACTTATTCCCAGGGTTGTCTTTCATTCTCCTTTTTTATGGAAAATGCGTCCAACTAGTGATTCTCTAAAGATTTGAACTAACTGAAGAGTTTCCTACATCTTTTTTTCATGTGAGTCTTAAGAGGAGGGAATGATGCAGAGAGCTCATAACATATAAAGAATAAAGCTTTATGTATACGATAATAAGTAGACTTACACATTTTAGAAATTTATATAAAAGGTAACTAGTTCTGTATATAAATGATATTTATATAGCATAGTAGAAAAACCATAGCTTATTGTGGATGTGTTAGTTGCCATACTCACAGAGATACATCATCTTCTTCAGTCTCCTTATCATCATAGATTTGTTCTTTAATGACAATAGCTTTGGCTCTAAATATGGGTCTTCTTAAGGCCAGCTTAAAAAGAGTTAAACTCTATTTTAGGAATGGTATTGTCAAAGTAGTGTCATTGCCTTCATCCAAAGAGTGACACCACTTGAATGCACTAGGAAGTGAAGGAAGGTGTCTCAGAGCATATGGCACCTAACTGTCACCTAAACTAAGTTTTTCCACCTTTTCACTACAAGGTCTTCCTTTTTTTTTTTTTCTTTTCTATTGCTCTCCATATTTGGAAGATTTTTTGAATCCTAAATATACTGTATTAAGTAAAACTCAATTTATGAATTCACATTCTCTTTGTTAATAATCATAGAGAGAAAGAGATTTTGTGAGATTCTGATCATTGCACTGCACTGAACTATTACAACTCAAGCCAAAGTGTCAATTTAGTCCTCTCAAATCATCTTAAATCTATGACCAATATTTATTTGACCTTAAATATATATGTATATATGTGTGATATGTATACAAAATAGGTTCATAAACCACTGGTTTAGACTCTCTAAAAGATACTGATCTCAAGTTGCTTTAGAACAAATTCAGATTCACAGAAACCCTTAGCTCATGTACAAAGGACACCTCTCTCAGGCGGGAGAAACTGCAAAAGAGAATGACATTTATGGTAATATTTATGTGTATGTGCTGAAAGTGTACATATACATGTCAGAAACAACCAAAAATCTATAAGTAATATAAAAACAATAGCAAGTGAGCCAAAAATGGACTGTGATTTTTAAAAATTTTACAACAATCAAACAAAATGTCTAGAAAGGATTAGGCCTTACCCATAATCAGCTAATGCAATTCTATACTTGTAACTACTGCTCACAAACAGGCTTGGATATTATTTTTCACTGAAGAAATAAACACTTGTCTTGGGACTGATTCCCATGTGGCAGAACCAGGGCAAGGCATTTATTGCTATTTTGCAGCTCTTTGAAAAAATCAATCCAAAAGAGAACCTCTGCAGAAGACCCATCCTCTTCTTGTTTCTCTGATATGCTGCACTCTGAAAATGACCTGAAGTGAAAATGAAAATAAAAGAGCCACACAGAGAATTGAAGACATGATAGAGAAAGCAAAACCATTGCTTCCAAGCATCAGATTAGAGAGTGTTGCCCTTGTCCTGGAATTCCCCTGAAGTTACTTAGGACAAGAATCTGGTCCACTGAGATCAAAGCCAGGAAGAACAAAGCAAGTCATAGTGATAAACAGCCTACTAGGAAGAAATCTCAAACAAACATTGACAGTTTGTGGAATGACTGGGATAAAAATCAGCTGTTCAAACTAATCTCTCATTTAGTCCATCAAAATAAAGATGGAGTTTTCTGTGTCCCTGACGAGAGCTGGACACCCTGACACTGAGTATTTTCTTCAAGAGGAAGAACTGTAATTTTTTAGCTCATTTACACTCACAGTCAAACCAGGTCTTTCTTGCTTCCGCAACAAGGAATTACTTTGAAAGGAGAAGCCATGTCCACTCAGACACGTCTCACTGTAGACCTCCTGAAACAATGAATGGGCTAGAATTTTTGAATAGTGTCAACCACACTAATTGTTCCATGATCCTAAGGCTTTTCTGTAGTATGCAACACTGGTCAAGCATAATATTAATAAATAAAGTCTTCTTGATTTTCCCCATTTCTTAATTATTTGGACAAAGGTAAGATATAATGTAGAACAAATACATTTAGTCCTTATGTGGAAAGAAAATGCCTTCATTTTTCTATAACTAACCCAATTTCCTTAAAAATTCTTCACACTTCTGGGTGATAAAGACAGGGTTAGAGGTGACTATAATTTAGTCCAATTAGGTAACCTCAATTCAACTTTAATAATTAAAACAAGCTTTGTAAGTAACTGTGTTTCTGACTGGACAACACAAGAAAATGTTCAGTCTTGTAAAGTTTTACTCTCTGCCCCTGCTCCTCTCTCTGAGAAGGCATCTTGGTGTATGAGACAGTGTTGACATGTAGCCTTGTGTTGGGTAGGGAATGAGAAGGGTTTTACAATGTGCATTGTTCCTTCAGGGTCTTTGCAAGTCTCTAGTTGCAGAGTGGATGGACAAGCTGTTCCCTGGACTGGTGACACCTGAGAAGCTACTGTGCCATCTGGCTCTCTCATCATGACATGCTGTCACTGTGATGTCAAAATTCTCCGTACAAGATTACCTCTTCACTCTTAACCTAGATCTGATGGCCCATCAGCCATATCAACAGCCCCTTCCCTTATTAGGGCAAATATGGGTCCCTGCCTGCTAAGTACCTGCCATGGAGAGGGAGCAACTGTCCCAAGCCAATAAATCTTGCCCTTTCCTTCCCCCTCAGTGCCATATTGGAAGTGGCCTGGCTTAAGCCTTCTCCTGAAAGGCAGCATCATGCCTGTAAAAGCATGTCACTAGGATGTCAGTAAAGGTATGTCACTAGTTCCTGTGTCTTAAGGCTCCCCATAGAAATGTCTTCCTCCCTTGAAACCCAACAATGATTGTGGTAAGGATGGAGAACACTTACAAATGAACCCTGCATTATCACCTTTTTTTTTTTTTTTTTTTTTTTTGGCGGTACGCGGGTCTCTCACTGTTGTGGCCTCTCCCATTGCGGAGCACAGGCTCCGGACGCGCAGGCTCAGCGGCCATGGCTCACGGGTCCAGCCGCTCCGCGGCATGTGGGATCTTTCCGGACCGGGGCACGAACCCATATCCTCTGCATTGGCAGGCGGACTCTCAACCACTGCGCCACCAGGGAAGCCCTATCACCATTTTTTTTCTCTCTGTGTCTCTATTTTCACTTGCCCATAAGCCCTGGAAACTACAACGAGCAGATTTTAGTTCTATCATATATTCTTTTTATTCCAGGGTTGTCAACCTCATGGTAGAAAGTTCTATCCAGAAAGAATATGATTTCTATACTATAGAATATACTTTATAATCTGGATTCTAAAGGCCTCATTTTTATTTATTAAAGAAATTTACAGAATTATAACACTCCTCAAAAGACTGGTTTTCTTGATATGTTCACGAATGAAAATCTAAGTGGACAGTAAGTACATCCTGAATAAAGACCTTCTTGTTCTAGAGATTATGTACTATCCTCCTGCAGTGCAAAAACTCAAAGAGTCATTGGGTGGGAAGTCTCAGAGAAAAATAGAGTGATAAGATACAGCACTACATTTGAAAATATGTTTTTAAATATTATCCACATTATGCTTTGGACTAAGATTTTTAGATACATAAAAGTGATACAAGGTTTGACAGCATGACTTTATTTTGTTCAACACAATTTCCAGCTTGAAGATAATCATGAGACTCCTGATAACTCAGACTCTTGATCAATCATCTTAAGTAATGAAGAGCAGGTATCTGGAAAGTCTTTTGTAAAGCTGAGCTGTGTATCTCAATAAGGAGCAGTGAAGACTAATAAGTGAGACAGACTGATCTAAAATTAGGAAACAATTGGACTGCCTGAAAGAATGAAGCATGGTTATTTACACTTTCAAATAAATGATTACACAAGATGGCCATACGAGAGCTACCATGGACCAGGTGCAGTGAGAGTCCTTAGAAAACATCTGGTGATCAATGATGGCTTCTCTCCACTACCTTATTTTTTCAAGTGCCCAAGAAGTGATGAGGGTAAGGCATGAAATTGAAGAGTAGCAAGTAGAAAGAAAGAATTATAGCAGATATTCAGGACTATAGATTCAAAGATTGGCCGGAGTAGAGCAAAGAGGAAACTCCCTCCTGTGGTGTTGCTAAAACCTCTATTCCAATGCTTCCTGAGGAAATCAATTCATAAAAATTTGAAATTGCAGAATGATGTTGTCTCTGTATGGATGGCAGGTGGCCGGGGGGTGGGGGGATTGGATGTAAGAAAAGATGCCAAAGGCATGTCCTAGGACTCATGGGCAGTCAGAATAGTTGGTAAAGATCACTTGTGTTTCTGACAGGAGAAAATTTAGTTGCCTTTTTACTCATTTTCATAGAAAGTTTTGGCATTTAATATAAATTATATGATGGTCTTTTCAGTCTTCTCAAACAAATCAGGATACTACGAAGTCATGTTTGTGGTCATAATTTGTTTCTTTATTCTAAGTGAGCTCCACATCTAACCAGTCCCTAGTCAATGTCAGCTGAATTTGGCTTCCTCTGTATTCCTCAGGGAACTTAAGGGACACACAGGTTGGCTGCATGCTCATAAAAAATAGTAAAATGATTCAATGGAAGCAACTTCTGCCTACATAGGGAGAATTAAACTCCTGTATATCTTCAAAACTAGAGGAAGCAAAAGTCCAATTATCCTCCTTCTTGTATCCATTAATCGTGAAGCTGATAAGAATAAGTACCCTCTTTGACAGTTATGACCAAGGCCATTCATAAAATAGAGCTTCATGAATAAACCTGTTCTGGAGCATCTAGGAACAGGCTAGTATTAAGTGTAAAAAATTATTTCAATGAAACCTAGATTTCCCCCTCCACAAAGTGAAAATGACATTAATATTTTGCGGCTAACTGAATCAACTAAATATCAATGTCCTTGGAAAAAAAGAATATAATCTATCCCAAACACTTGAATAATTCTGCCTAGGGCAAATAATTATTGTCAATAAAAATATCCCTTAAAAATCTAAGAATAATTTCATGTATTTATTCAATAAATACTAACTAAACAACTACTATGTGCCAGATATTTATCTAGGTTCAAGGGATATGACAATTAACAAAACATGAATCTCCATGTCCTGTTGACAGTGATGGTGTTCCCCACCTCATGATTGCTGCTAGAAAGCTTAGAGAATATTTCTACTCCACTTTAAGCAACTGTATAAGACCTTGTAGCAGCACATTTTGTTAACAGATCTCACTTGTGGCCCCCTCTAATTGTCCTACCTTTATTTTCTTTTCTAATACATTTTTATTCCTTATTTTCAATTTATTTTATTTTGTTATCGTAAACTGCTAAAAATTTTCTTTTGGAAAAAAAATGAGATAAATTAGATTTAAAATTCTCTTGATCAACATGGAACAAAGGGAACCCTTATGAACTGTTGGTAGGAATATAAATTGCTGCAGCCACTATGGAAAATAGTATGGATTTCCCTCAAAAGTTAAAAATAGAACTACTATATGATCCAGTAATTCCACTCCTAGGTATTTATCCAAAGAAAACAAAACCACTAATTACAAAAGTTATATGCACCCCTATGTTCATTGCAGCATTACGTACAATAGCCAAGATATGCAACCCAAGTGTCCATTAATAGATGAATGGATAAATAAGTTGTATATACACACACACACACACACACACACACACACACACACACACACACACACACAATGGACTATTACTTAGCCATAAAGAAGAATGAAAGTTTGCCATTTGTGACAACATGGGTGGACCTAGAGGGTATTATGCTAAGTGAAATAAGTCAGACAGAGAAAGACAAATACTGTATCATTTCACTTAAATGTCGAATCTAAAAACAAAACAAATGAATAAACATAACAAAACAGAAACAGAGTTACAGATACAGAGAACAAACAGGTGGTTACCAGAGAGGGGGCCAGAGGGGAAAGAAATAGGTGAGGGAGATAAAGAGACACAAACTTCCATTTGCAAAAGAAATGAGATGTACAGTGTGGGGAATATAGTCAATAACTAAGTAATATCTTTGTGGTGACATATCATAACTAGATCTATTGTGGTGACCATTTTGAAATGCATAGGAAAAAATCACTGTACTGTATAATGGGAACTAGCATAGTGTTGTAGTTTAATTATATACTTCAAAAACAAACAAACAAACAAATAAACTCATAGAAAAAGAGATCAGATTTGTGGTTACCAGAGGAAGGGGATGAGGGGAGGGAAAAATTGGAGAAAAGTGGTCAAAAGGTACAACCTTCCAGTTATAAGATAAATAAGTACTAGGGATGTAACATACAACATGATAAATATAATTAACTGCTGTACGTTATATATGAAGTTGTTAAGAGATTAAATCACAAGAGTTATCATCACACACATTTTCTATTTCTTTAATTCTGTATCTATATGAGATGATGGATGTTCACTAAACTTATTGTGATAAATCATTCATGACATATGGAAGTCAAATCATTATGCTTTATGCCTTAAACTGAGTGCTGTATGTCAATTGTATCTCAATAAAACTGGAAGGAAAAATAACAGAGGAATGGATAAAGAAGATGTGGTACATATATACAATGGAATATTACTCAGCCATAAAAAAGAACAAAATAATGTCATTTTCAGCAAGATGGATGGACCCAGAGATTGTCATACTGAGTGAAATAATTCAGAAAGAGAAAGAGAAATATCATGTGGTATCGCTTATATGTGGAACCTAAAAAATTGGTAAAAATGAACTTTATTTACAAAACAGAAATAGAGTCACAGATGTAGAAAACAAACTTACAGTTACCGGGGGGAAAGTGGGAGGCAGGGGGTGGTGATAAGCTGGGAGACTGGGATTGACATATACACACTACTAGATATAAAATAAATAACAAATAAGGACCTACTGTATAGCACAAGGAACTCTTCTCAATACTCTATATGGGAAAAGAATCTAAAAAAGAGTGGATATATGTATACGTATAACTGATACACCTTGCTGTACATCAGAAACTAATGCAACATTGTAAATCAACTATATTCTACTAAAATTTTTTTTAAAAATAAGTAAAATAAAATTTTCTTGATCTAAAGTATTTTTCTGAGCTTCAAATCCACTGTTTGCACTCTATTCTTTGATGCTCCATAAGCATCTCAAGTAACAAACACAAAGTCACCCATTTATTTCTCAAGTCCTGTTCATCCATCTCTTATATTCCCTAGAAGGTTAATGCCACCACCTTCTATCAAATTGCCCAGTACAGAAACTTACCTGTCATCCTCAGATCCTTCCCTTCAATTGTCCAACCCGCACTATCAATTCCACATTCTAAATTTTCTGTAAATTTATCCCTTTCTACTTAATTAGCATGGGCATTGTCTGGTTTAACGACTCTCAGCCCAGGTTACATAGATTCCTACATCATGCGTCTCACTTCCCTCTATAAAAGGATAAATCCTATATATTTACATACCTGATCATGCCATTTCACTGCTCAGTATTTCACTGAGCACACCCTGTTTCTCCACCAGAGAAACAGGCCCTGTCTTTCTCTCCAATGAAGTGTGTGTGTTCACGTTTTAAGCTTGATCCATTATTTGCAGGCATAAATTTAAATAATATGTTTATACCCTTATTGTCAACATATTTTAATTAAAATATCATTAGAAAAGTGAGGGATTCTGGAAAAAAGGTGATAATAGAAGAATTTTTTTAACTTTCCATACACGAGTCATGATACTTTCCTTTAAAAAAAAATAATCGTAGCTAAATTAGATCAGTTTCCACTGATGATAGTCAAAATTAATAAATCACCTTTCAACCAGCTCTTACTTTTATATCAAAGCTAAAAATAGAATTATAAAAATCAATATTTTAAGAGAAAAAAATTAAAAATGAAGAAAACAGAATAGTAGATATGTGAGATTACGTCTGATGGAGTAATTGAGAAGAAAATACTTTTAAAAGAATAGGAAAAAGCCATAAAGGAAACAATTTAGAATTTTTAAAAAATAGACATTATCTTCTATTCCTTTTTGTTTTTCTTTTACACATTCAACTGTAACTTTGGCTCCTCAACATTGTTTAACTGAATATACTTGGCATGCACTCAATTTTGTGTGTCATCCCACAAGTTTCATGTGTTCAAAATTTATTATGAAAGTTATTACTTAATGTAATTTTCACACTATTTTGACCAATATAAGCCATATTTGAGAATAATATCCGATGCCTATACCTAACATTGCTTAAGAGTGACAGATTTATGTGAACTTTTGAGTTTTCAATTAAGATATTTTTATTTGTCATCAGATACTTGTTGGGTTGACATTTTCCTTTAGATGACAGTTATACTGAGCTGAACACTGTCCCCCAAAATTCATGTCCACCCCAAAACTCAGAATGTGATCTTATTTGGAAATAGGGTCTTTGCAGATATAATTAGTTAAGATGCAGTCAAATTGCATTAGGTTGGGCCCTAAATTCAGTGACTGGTATTCTTATAAAGAGAGGGAGATTTGGACAGAGACACACAGAATAATACCATGTGACAACAGAGACAGATATTAGAATGATGTTTCCATAAACCAAGAAAGGCCAAGGATTGTCAGCTACCACTGTAACTAGGAGGGACGCATGAAACAGACATTTCTTAGAGGTATCAGAGGGAACATGGCTCGGTTGACTTGATTTCAGACTTCTAGCCTCCAGGATTGTGAAAGAATAATTTTCTGTTGTTTCAAGCTACCTAACTTGTAATAATTTGTTATGGCAACCCTGGGAAACTGATACAGTAATAAAATTCTTCTTCTGAGATTGAGTTATAGGAGAGGTTGTGATGATTTTGGTTGCATAAGTCAAACACATTCTCTAAAAAGATTTGTTAAGAGGTATGATTTTATGTATAAATGGATCTTTAACTCTCTCAAATTTGTACTTTTTCTTACCCTAAAATTTTCTTTTTAATCAGAAGATAGTTTATAATACCTATATAATTGAAACAGGAGAATTCAATAAAGTCACTCAATCCAAGGATATCAGATCCCCTCACCTCTATCCAATTTCCATCCCCGCCCTCAAGGAAATAGGTAAAGTCCATATGGGTCATAAACCAGATGGGACTCAATTCCAGGTCTGAGCCACCACTATCACCAGCAGCTCTTTACCACTCTCTGTGAAAATCGGCTAAACTTTACTCTTGTGAACTTACCTTGGAAATATTTCAAAATAAATAACTTGAAATGGACTAATTTTTCAAAGGAAGAAGGGACCTTGGAAAACATCTGCTTCATTCCTCCTCTCATTTTAAAGACAAGAAAACTAAGATCAAAAGAACTCAAGTGGCTTTCATTGGTTATACAGATAATTAGTGGTACAATCATAGCCTGAACCCAGATCTCTAAACTTTTCTGAACCTTCCTGCCCTTCCACTGCAGTTCCCATCTGGAGTGTCTGGCTTTGATCAGACATTAACAAACTTTCTTTTCCCATTTCTCATGTTTAAGAAGCAGTCGAATATATTTTCTTTGATTTTGCTTTTAGTGAAACTTCTACTTTAGGAGTTGTCAAATTATAATTTTAAATATGGTAAACCGTACTAATAAATAAATAATGTATTCAGCATACCTCTTCTTTTTCTTAAGAGAATTATAGGGTATGTGGCAGATGCTAGATTGACAGACTTGAAGCCTTATTTTCAAATTATTACCAGAATATTTAAATCACAAAAAAGTATATGATATAATTGTATTTATGCTTACCTGCTTGGAACAATTTTTCAGTATGTCAGTGGATTGAGAGTAGCTTCCACAACAGAGATTAAAGATAGTTACAAATTGTGTCTATATCCAACAGCGATGTAATAGTAAAACACACAAACATAGAAATGTAATAAAACACACACACCTATATAAATGACACAAGAAAAACTGGCCTGAGAAACAGAAATGTTCATTTAAAAATCTACCATAAATTTGAAGGTGTAATCAATGGCCAAGTTCTGATCATGCCTGATGCCAAGAAGAAAAATAATGGCTAAGCAAATACCATTAATCACTGTATTTACATAACTATCATTTTCCTATGTAAAGAGCTACCCTGGTGAGTGTTATAACACTTGTCAATTAGTTCTAATTAGTCTTTCTTCCTCTAAATGCTTGACTCCACTTTCATTTACAATTGTTTGGCTGTCTTAACAACTACTGTACTGGATATGCTGGCGTGAGGCCTGATACATTTTAAGCATAAACTATCAAGCCTCAACACCCCTACTCAGGTAAGCAGCACCATGCTGTTCTCTGTGTAGGTATGGTAATTTCTTGGATTTGATGCGGGCATCCAAAGATGACCCAGTTGTCAGCTGCCCTCATGAAGATAAAGTAAACTTCTTCCTCAGCCCCAGGAACAACTAAAAGCTTCACATTGCAATAATTTCGCAACAATCAGAATTGGACCTGTCCATCCCTTAGGATATCTACAAACAACTCTGAGAGCAGAGGTTTAAGAGATGACTGAATGAGACAACATTATGGCAGCAAGCAACTTCAACACATGATGCGAAATAAAGTTTCTCATTCATGATTATATTTGCAATAAGTGGTGAATATCTAGAGATGTGAATATTGCATTTCATATACTTTCTACGTTTCCCAACAGAATTCTGACTTTCTTGGAGATGGCAACAGGCACAAATTTTTAAAAATTGTTTTGAAAGTTTGAATGTTTATGTAACTTCTCTTATGAGATTTATGAAAACACAAGTTATCCAGAAAATAAACTTTGTCCCTAACCAAAGGTTCCTTCTGACTTGCTCTGACTCTTTTATAGAAATTCACCTGTGCCTGCAGACTCTGCTCTTTTAGCCTTGTGGAAGCTGTGTGGCAAATGGATGGAGGTGACCAATGTTCCATTCATTCTTTCAAGGATCTTTAAGTGAAAGTGTGTCAGCCCTGCAAGTGGGCCATGGCCTGCAGCGCGATTATTGATAGTGCCCGCAGCATGGCCCACACAAAGCCTGAACAGACGTCTGCTAAGAGCGACTAAGACCAAACCTTCCAGTGACTCCAAAAGGTTAGGAAATGTTTCCTGATGGGGAAGAAAAAGAGAAAACTATCAATTTTCTATATCAGACATGGAAGCCATATTTTACACCCTAAATTAATGGGTAGAGACAAAAAGTATTCACAGAAAGTTAAGGAGATTCAGAATCTTTCTTGCAACATCTTCCTGTGACTCTATTATGATTCCTAGGTTCAAAACATGAAAGTTAGGAAATCAGGCACTCCTGGTTCTAAAAAAATCTTAAGAATATGATCTCAAATAGGAGATGCCCCATGAGAAAATAACAGGTAGAAAGTTTTCAGTTGTATCTATTTAACAACTTCTTTTATTTTCTAATTCCTGCCTAGAGCAGTTTAACACCCCTGAGAAATAAACTGAGTAGGGAGAAACAACTCCAATATCTTAAAGTCAAAGTGTAGTGTCAAGTTTGCATTGATCAGGAAACTAAATCAATAAAGTATCAAAGTCCCCACTCCCCCAAAAAAACCTCATTCCATGGAAAAGCTGATTGATTTCATATATATCAAAATATTCCTGAGTCCAGTTATAAAATATGTTCTCACTGTTATTTTTTTAATATGAGCCTCTAAGAAATTTCCTTTAATTTTTTTTTAATTTTTAAAATATGTTATCTTGTAAAAACTTATTATTATTAGCTAGAGGTCAAAGAATCATTGGTGAAAGTTCAATCTTCATTCCCATATATATCCCAGAAATCTTCAACATCTATTTGAGGAAATAATAGGTGAGAATTAAGTGATTATAGACAATACAGATGGTGTATTTTGGGGTTTTTTAAACTTTCATCAAACTTAACTACTTCTTTTATCTGCACCCAAAGATACATGGTCACATATGATAGCTTTGAGATAATAGCTTTGTGGGTTTTTTTGATGAAGAATTATACCAAATTATGTTTTAGGTTATAAATTACTGTAATAAAATTGTTAAATTGGTATTATAAATTGATTCACCATTTGGGGAAGAAAATTTGCAATTTCTATTAAATATTTTTAATAACTATCATTTATCAAATGCTCATCGTATATTAGACACTGTTCTAAGTATTTAGAATCATTCTTAAAACAACTTCGTAAGGTACTAATATATTTCACTAAATCCTAAAAAGCTACTAACTATGAGGGGCACTGTTACATTATATATATCTAAGAGGAAGAAAAAAAAACTGTGAATTATACTATGTACACCATTTTCTTGCCATTTATAATTTTTATTTTTACTCTCTCAAAGAGCTTTTTTACATTTAGATCTGTACTTTATCACATATCACTCCTCTGCGTGCATAACATTGAATATATAAATTAAATCAATTGATTGAGATTCTTTACGTTTACAGTCCAATTCTTCTTGAATACTTTTTGATTCATAGTTAACAATGTCTGCATTTTTCTGCCAAATATTATTCACTTCATCAAGCTTGTTGGTGATGCAATATTTCTTTATAAAATTCGCTGCTAATCTCTAGAGTTTTCTTACAGGCTTTTGATACCCATTTGGCAACTTTTGTTACTGGCACTTTTTTTACTTAAATGAAGGTTTCAAAATATTTTCAGACCACAACCAGGACTCATATCCATGCCGCCAAGGTCCTTAAATAGCTTGTTGGAGGGTTACAGGTGTTCAGTCACAGAACCACTAATAACAACCTAGGTGCACATATGTCAGCAATGACATCTACATCATGTGCTACCTGGTTGACAATGATAAAATGGCATCAGTGTGGAGATGGATTCTGGCTTCAGAAATGTTAAAATATGAGAATAAACGAAATACTAAGAAGAAGAAATAATGACAGACAGCTTTGTATAGCACTCTGTAGTTGGACTGTGTAAGTATGGTACAAGTATGCAACCTAGCTCTTCACCTCACTAGCAACATGACTTTGGATAAGCTATTTAACCTTTGTACTCTTTAGTTCATTCATCAATAAAATGAGCATAATAATGGTAACCTTACCTTGCAAGGTTATTGTGAGACTTAAAAGCAGGAATTAGCAATCCATTGTGGGGTATTTATTCTACAGACATACCCATGAATGTACAATTGTATATAAATATAAGATATAGAAATATACATAGGAATGGCCACTGTTTTTATTGTTGAAAAATTAGAAACACTTAAATTTCAGTCATTATGTTAATTATAAAAATGATGGAATACACAAGCAGCAGAATACTATATAACTATGAAAAATAATGAAAAAGTCTACATGTCCTGATATGGAATAATAACTAACCTATCCTAAATGAAAAAGCAAGTTTTTAGAATAGGACGGTCCCATATTCAAAATAAACAAGTAAATGAACAATAATATATATGTATGCTAATGTATGTATTTGAATGTCTATATGTATGTATGTATTTCAATAAATGTGTTTGTTTTTAAAAAGTCTAAAAGATTATTACCCAAATTTTAACAGTAATTTTATCTGAGGTATGAGATTATATACACTTCATACCCTCCTCTATTTCTTGAAATTTTAAAATGTTTTAAATTATAAAACATTTACAATCAGAAAAAAGAAAAACCACTGTGAGACTATATATGTTATACATTTATTCAATTTGTATATTAGGTATATAATAAAGATAAAACTATATAGACCAATAGCATGTTAGGAAGATAAAAGAAATGTAACAGGATCTGAGCAACAACTTTCCCAGAAACTTCATCAAAAATAAAATTGCCTTGATCAAATTTTTTTCTGTCAGTCAATATTGACTATAAATACTCCTTCAACATCCTTTGACATGCTTTATTTATTCTCTGTACCCTTTCCTCTATTTCATATCTAAATGGGGAGTTTCCTCTCCCCAACATCTGCTATCTAGCTGTAGCAGATCCCCTCATCCCTCCTTGTAGAAGCAGTCCTACTAAAAATGTGGCCCATTTCTGAGTTTACCCTCTAAATGTGGATTCAAACAGTGGCCTCTAATCACTTGTACAAGTGAGGTTTGGGAAACTGCTCTCCTCTGCCTGGAATCCTGCTTTTCCTGTGTCCAGATCAAGTAGAAGACAGAACCATGAAGGTATTTGATATATGGATGCTCTCTACAGAGCCAAGCCATGGACCTATCATTAAAAACATATTTTGAATTTGTATGTGATTTTACAAACACTTTACTTCCAGGTAAGCAAAATTCTTTCATAGAAGAAACAAAAGTAATAGAAGCCAACAGATGAACACAGAGATGAGGTGGCAGGTTATGCTTAGAAAATATTTGTTTTCTAGTGTTAGCTCAGATTAATCCATGAAATATTTTATGTGTTGCTACCAAAGAGAAGGAATAATACAAGAAGCTTACAATGACCTGCAACCAGCAGTATTTGTGCATCTCCATTTCATTAAGGTCTCTTGGTTATCAACTAATGAGAAGTTTTCTCTCATGAAATTCGCCATATTCCTATTTAATTGATTCCTATGTGCAGGTACTAAGGGGTAGGTTTCGTAATACAAATATCTTGACATCTTTATTGTTAGCATAAAGGTATAAACTGGTACAAGCCTTTGGAGAGACAATGAAGAAAAATGCTCCTATGCAGATTTCTGAATTAACATCATAATCGTACTTTTAAGAACTAAGAATATTGAATTCTTAATGTAGGCCTAAAACTTTACTAAGCAGTTTACAAGGACTACCCAGTGATGTGCTGGTAAACCTGCTCTCCAGGAAGGAAGAGGAAAGCTCTAATTTATAGAATTTGCCAATTTCCATTATGTAAATACTCCCTCATGCCAATTTTAAACTATGTAGATTTTAAGACCCAGCTCACAAAATTCCTGAATAATTAACAATCGGCCACCTCCAGCACATCATCACATTTTATCCTCAAAACAGACCTTTATAGTAGAAATTATTACCCCCTTTTACAGATGTTTAAACTGAGGCAGAAATTGGTGACATTAATTTGCCCAAGTTCATACTGTTGGGGGGGGGGTCACAGGTCTTCCTTTTCTTTATGCGTTTGCATATGTATTATAATTCTAATCTTTTTCATAGAAAAAATGCAAATTAGCAACCAAAGAATAAACTAAATCAGAAAGAAGAAAACTCAAAGCCAAACATCCCTCTGGTGTGCTATTTGCCTAGAAAAACCTGCCACGGTAATGGATTCCAATGGGGTGTATAACTTAGCAGTTAAAAAAAAATACTCTAGCCTGAAAACAGAACTGACAAAGCTTTAGTACATGCTTGACATCTTTTCTTAAGACTTTTTTAAAAAATACTTTTAGTAGCTACAAAAGAAGAGTTAATCAAGGGTCTAAAGTTGCTGGGTCCAAAATGTGATATTTTGTTGGGCAAAAATGAATAACGTTTTTTAATAATGATTATTCATTATTTAATAACAAGTATGCTGCAAGATTATAAATATTTCTGTGAAAGAGTAAAAAGAATAACTCTTACAGAAGATTTAGCAAAATAAGCTACAGAAAAGAAGATTTAGAAAGAACTACACGATGATTTTTCCATATTAATTATAAGTGTTATCCTTTCAAGGAAGTCTTAGAAATGAAGCCATTTCAGAAGAGAGCTAATATAGTAGAAAGAAAAAATACTGAGCATGTAAATCACTCGGCACTGAAACCTGAGTTTGAATCCCAGTATTTTCACCTATGGTCTGTGTATTCATAAACAAGTTGCTTAGCGTTTTTCTGAGCAAAAAGGAAAAATCATTGTTGTCCAGATTCAAATAATATGATGATAATAATAGCTAATATTTTTTGATCAATTTGAATGTTCCAGTTCCGGTACTAAGTGAATCACAGGGATTATTACATACAATCCCCTTACCTCAATGAGCAAATTACTACCTGATTTTACTGATGGGAATCTGCCCTGCTTGGAACACAGCTATTAACCAGTAAAAGAAGGACTCAAAGACAGGGCTTCTAACTTCCAAGACTTCTTACCCATCATTCCACATTTTGTATATATAATGAAAGAGAATGAGCACTTCGAAACCACAGTGATGTCATCTCCTTTAAAAGGGTGTGGTTTCTTGAGGTCTGGAACTGTGCCATGTTCCTCTCTGTACCCTCAAGTACAGTACCATACAAAATGCATGAATGAATACAGGCATGAATGAATGTGTTATTGGTAAGAGTTGAGCATCATCAATACTATACTATCATAATCCCAGAATCTCAAACATGTGTGTGTTTCATTAATCGTTTTGAGTTCCAAAGAAGTGGGTTTGGGCAGTGCTTGGTAAGCTAATTAATAACATTTGCCACCCAAATTTAAATATGGCAATGTATTTGTAAGGGATTTATTAGAAACTATTTTTTACCTGCTGAGTTGTAATTAAAAGATCTTTGCTGTGAATACTTTAGAAAATACTTCTTTACCATAGCTTTCTTTTCCAAATTTTGAAAGTGTCCAACTTCATCCGATTTCTGCCTCTGACTACCTGTCTCTAGATATTTAACATGCCTAGGGCTCAAAATGGGACATTGGATAGAAACAAAATAGTGTTGATTACAGCCTCCAAGTTAACATCAATGGTCAAAAAGAACATACCATAACAGAATTTTGCTTAGCTTCATTTCCTTGTTCAATTTTTTTTCACTATTTCTATAGTTTGGAATTATTATTTTGAGCTAATAAGACCAACGTTGCTAAGATGACCTCTGTTTAGAACAGCTAATGTTTCTACTCTACTGTTACATCCCTCATATATGAAAACTTATGCTCCAAATCACAAGGGAGATGAGTACAATTCATTATCTTATAAAAATAAAAACAAAAGCTAGCAAACAACACAAGTCCTACTATAATAGATTAGAATTGCAAGCTTTTTTATAGGGCAAAAAATATAATTTCCCTCATTATGAATTGTTCTAGGCTTTTAAAAAATCAATTTTTTCTACATTTTTAGAGTATTTTGTGAAAACTTCCTTTCCTTCCACATGGTTACATTTCCATTATGATTTCTGATTTATTCATTTTCCTACTCTTCACACTATGTCCTTTCTGATACATTCTCTTTTTCTTTCTATTTATTCCATTAGACTTCGGGCAAAAACAGTACCTTACTTTTCTTTCTTTCTCTGGCTCCTTACACAGTACATGGCACATAGTGAATAGGTTTAATATACATTAATGCTAAATGTTCAGTCATTTACAAACTTTTTTCTTCATAATCTGGTATCGGAAAAGGAGACAGAGAGGGTAACGGAGGGAGCAAGAGAGAATGTGTGTTCCTCTTTTTTTCAACCCTAAACATTTATCTAGGGTTTTGTTTTGTTTTGGTTTTTTTAGCATTAATTGAGCACTGTCAGACATAGAACTATAAGTTAGGTCAAATAGAGTCTTCCAAAGAGAGATTTTCAAAAGGTTTAGAGAAATTTTTTTCATCTCAATAACTAGCAAGCGTAATTCATTCACTGGAGGGGGGATGGGTTAGGATAATCTGTAGAGACTCTTGTATTTTGTAGAACTAGCAATGTATAAACCACCCCCCTCAGCATTTAATCCAGTGAGTGTGTTCATCAGACATATTAACACAGAGGTTAACAAATAGTTTCTCAAACTTCTAATAGATGGACTGTGAATCAGAGATTTGTACTGCATCTTTCTTGATAAACTAGATCTGATCATTCTCATCATAAAATTCCTCCACAGCTAGCACACCAAGAGTATTGGTGTTGACTGACAGATCATGAGATTCTATTACAGTTCATTATATTCATAATCTGGGTACTCCTAGACAAAGAATTTCATGTTTCCCCAGTTCCAACCCAAGAATAACATAATTACAATTTCATATTTTTTTGTGTAACCCCAGTCCACTAGATTTAAGTACTCTGGTTTTCCCCTAGGACTCACTCCTCAAAGATTTGAAGCAGCTTAGAAAATACAAAGATTGGAGGCAGGAGGGGAGGGAGAAACTGCAGCCAACATGATGTCTTTGAGGAGTCATTTGACTGTGTCAGCACATCAAATAAAATGAGTGCAATGGAGAACAAGTGGGGTATTTTATCAACCCCTTAGAGCTTAGCCTGCCAGGGGTAACTGCCCTGGAAAAGGATTTAAAGGAAGATGAAAAGACTGCAATGAGGTTTCAGTACTTCTTACTCGGCCAGTTAAAATGACCATCCTGCAGGCCAGTATCATTGGGGACTCCAGAGAAGAGAGAGATCTCATTAACTCTAAGGGTGTCTTAATTTGGATATGGCCAACACCCCAAGCGTTAGAACTGTAATCTGATGGCCAAACTGCAAAAGAATGATTCCCATTTTAGCGGCTTTGTAAAGGGCCATGAAATACTGTTGTACGGGAAACATCCTGGCTGGCTGGCCAGCTGATTCCCTTCCAGGCTCTCCTTGTAAGAAACTCTTCAGCAGACTAGAAAGGAATATAAAACTGTGAAAGAGCTGATCAGAGTGAACCAAGAAGTGACCCACTAAAGGACCCAGCGGAACACAATGCTGGAAATCAGTTCTACAAGAAGGGTTTCCATCTGCAGCAGTGAGAAGAGTAAATGTCTATCACCTATGGAGTATCACCTTTGGAATCTCAGAGCTGGTAGAAATAGCAATCTGCAATTAGTAATCCATGATTCTGGTTTCTGACCTCCCAACTCCATATGACAAGTTAGACCTGCTCAGATGTAAACTCTAACAAAAAATATGTAAGGAGAATACCTAGTTAACATGCCCTACACGTTTCACTCCCAGTAATTTATATTTCTATATTAAAACAATTTGTTGCCAATAGGATGTAAAGTACCATTATGCCTGCCTATGTCCTGGAAAAAATCTATTACCATCCACATATTCTGGAGGGTTAAGGTTAAGTTAAAAGATTATTCCCTTCCCCAGCTACTTAGATTACCAAAAAAGATAGCCATGTAAGATTACTTTGCCTTTTCTGACTTTAAAAAGTTGCCTGCTTGCTACCTTTTTTTATCTGAAGCCTGTAGGCAGATTCTAATTTGGCCCTGCAAAAAAATCTGTTTGGCCCTGGGCTGAAGGAAGATGTTAATTTTCATGACTGTTTTAGAACACATCAAAATTCAGTATGCATTTTTTTCAGGATTTCAAAGCAATATGCTTAAAACATGCAATTTAGAACTAGAACATATAGAGCATTTAAAAATACTCAGGTTTTACCAAGAATCCATCCGGTCTATTATTGCAATAAGTAGGATACAAAGATATCTTTATCTGGTTGTGAATGAAACTCTGTCTACTTAGAAGAAAGTTCGAAGTAAAATTTTAGCTCTCTTAGTTCTACAGAGGTTTTCTAGCTTTGACAGTAGAAATTTGGTGTAGTTGGGGAAAAAAAGCAATTATAAAATTGAATATGCATTATGCATTTCTCAAAAAAATTTTGAAAGAAAATGGTTTCTAGTTTTTAATATGTGACTTTAATGTATCTTAAGTAACACTCTTGGCTTAGTCAATGAATGCAACAATAAAATGAGTGAGAATATGACTCATTCCACCATGAGGGTCTGTTAAGATGGACATGTTGAACATTTCTGTAGGTTTCATTCAGAGTATTTGTGCGCTCGTATGTCAAGCGACGGAGGCTCTTTCCTGAGAACAGGTAGATAAGAATTTTAAAAAACGGTCCAAAAGAAATGCATTTGTAATTCTCCACCTCACATATGCCAGAATGCACTTAGAATCAGCCTTAATGAATTTGCTCCTTTGGGTAAATTTTTAAAATTATTTGTTTGATTCAGTTTCTGTCAAATTAAAATTGAATTGGATTTGGCTTGCTGTTCACAGTTGTATTAGTTTGCTCAGGCTGTCATAACGAGATACCACAAACTGGGTGACTCAACAGAAATTTATTTTCTCATAGTGCTGGAGGCCAGAAGTCCAAGATCAAGGGGTCAGCAGGGTTGATTTCTTCTGAGGTCTCGCTGTTGACTTGCAGATGGCCCTCTTCTCCCTGTGTCTTCGCGTGGACTTGGTTCCATGCATGTGCATTCCTTGAGTCTCTTCTGTGTGTCCTAAGCTCCTCTTCACACAAGGACACCAGTCGAATTGGATTTGTGCCAACCCTAACATTTAAACTTAATTATCTCTTCAAAGGCCCTAAGCCAAATACAGTCGCATTCTGAAGTACTGGGGGTTAGGGTTTCAACATGAGGGGATGCAGTTCAGTCCATAACAACAGTGTTCACCAAATCATGAGATGTGCTCTGATTTAATTTGGGGTTGGCTCAATTTATCCATCAAGTCATTAGTGGCACACAGGCTAAGAATATTAAAGGTAGATACATAGATGGACACATAGATAAAATGTAAGCATAAAAGAAACAATATTGAAAGTCATTTTAATTAAACAAATACTCCCCCAGCATTGTTGCCATATTCCGGACACTGTTGCTCTGTGATATGCTTTAATTAAAAGACAGACTCATTGGACAGATTCTTAAAATAGCCCCAATTATTTTTATATGTAATTAAAAAAAAGTAATTACTGCCATTGAAAGTCTATGGTGTTCTAGGCACTGTGGATAGATCTTTTAAATACATTATTTCAGTTATTGTCAGAACAGCTTAAGAAGTAGACATTGTTATCCCTGTCTTACTAATGGAAAAGTTAACGGTAAAAAATTTTAAATACTCTGCCAAAATCACATGCTAGTAAGTGATAGAGCCTCGATCCCAACACAAGCCTGCTTGTCACGAAGGACCATGTTTTTACCAATAATCTAAACTGTCTCCTAAAGCCTCAGCAGAGTGTTCAAAGCTAGTTTTATTCAGTTCTGTCAGATGAGATATTTCTATAACCAGGTAAGAATACCAAGTGGGGGGACTTCCCTGGTGGTGCAGTGGTTAAGAATCCACCTGCCAAAGCAGGGGACACGGGTTCAAGCCCTGGTCCGGGAGGATCCCACACGCCGCAGAGCAACTAAGCCCATGAGCCACAACTACTGAGCCTGTGCTCTAGAGCCCACGAGCCACAACTACTGAGCCCACAGGCCGCAACTACTGAAACCCGCGCACCTAGAGCCCGTGCTCTGCAACAAGGGAAGCCACTACAATGAGAAGCCCGTGCACCACAATGCAGTAGCCCCCACTCACCATAACTAGAGAAAGCCTGTATGCAGCAACGAAGATCCAACACAGCCAAAAATTAATTAATTAATTTTTAAAAATTCTATTAAAAAAAAGAATATCAAGGGGAAGGATGATGCTGCAAACTAAATTCAACTCATATTTATTGATTTACATAGGTTGTATTAAGTACTGTGCTGGACACTGAGTTTAGGATGATGAACAGGACATAAGCCTTCAAGAAAATCACAAACTGGTCAGGAAGACAGACACTTAACATGACAAACTGCAATGCAATAGAGTAAGTCCTAGAGACTTATTAGTCAGCAGGCTGTCTAAGGCATTATTTGGTAAAAGTACAAGAAATCCTCTAGATTATAAAACACACAAAATACTACAGCAGTTCTTACCATAATACTTGTGACTATTGTTTTAAAATTTAAAAATAATTAGATAAATGGCAAGAAATCCTGCTTGCATGTTCTTAAGGCTCAGTTCTATCACATTCTATTTCAGTAAATTCCAACAAAGCTCAGCTGAATTGTTTCATTTAAATTTTACTATAACATTTTTACAAGCCACAGTTTCTGGTCAATGATGCTTTGGCTATGGAACTGAGTACATGGTAATACCTATTCTGTACTTTAAAATACAGCCCTCTATTTACCAAGCAGAAAGACAAATGCCAGTTAAACTACTCTTAGTTCCATCTTTCTGATGTTCAAGTGCAGGAACAGTTATCTCCATCAATATTTAATGGCCTAATCCTAAGCAGACAGTGCCACAGTGTAGGCAATAGTCCTGTTAACATGCTGTTAATTTCCAAGCATAGAGGCAGAAATGGACTATACAGTTACTGAAAGTGCAGAGCAGTACATTTCCCTAAGGTAAAATTCTCTCCGCATTCTCTGGTCTACCTTCATTGATAGTAAGGGAATTAGAAACATTTCAGAGTTTTGTTCAGTGGGTTAAGCTTGTTCACTCTTTAAAATTGGTGGAGAGAATGAAGCTTTCCCACTTCTCCAGTATTTTGAATAACAAGGTTTGCAGCTCTTGGATTCAAGGCACATATCTCATGACCCCACCTACCTGCAGCTTTATTTTTTTTGGTTTGGTCTTTTTCTGATGTAATGCTTTAAATATCCATTATATAACAAGAGTCGTTGCCTAGATACTTGAAATCTAGACCATTGGACTTCAATTAGAAATCTTCCTATAAAATAAGAGATACAAATGCCAACATAACAAGAGTCATAAGAAAATGTAATGCAAATAATTTTTACAACTACAGCATGGATAGAGAGGACTTCAGTAGCCTAAATAATTTCATTAAGAAGATAGCATTGTTAACCATATATGATTAGTTCTCTTTCTCTTCCTATTCTTTTAAAAAGATTGAAGACTGCGGGGGGAGGGATGTAGGAGGAAAACCACCACGTAAAACCATCCTTTGGGAGAAAACAGCTTAGAGGAAGTGTGGGCAGAGAAATCATGTAAGGATTCAAAGAGCAAGAGTAACAGTAGAAGAAACAAAAGATCCTTCTTTATCTGTTTATTAATAGGCTAAATACATTCCTGGCAGCTGTAGTTGAGAATAAAGTCTGTATTATCTTCCTTGTGACTTCAAGTTTGACCTTAAAAATTATCAAACCTCCTCTAAGTCTGATACAATTGGTTTTTAAACCCAACTTAGTTAAGATTTTCCACTGAATGGAAAATTTCCGCAATTTCCCTCTTAAAGGTGTTGTATTACTTAAAATGCTTTCGGGTTACTCTCATTATTTTTTCTTTCCTTTTTGTGCTTCATGAGAATCCACATTTTCAAGTGTTAACTATCAAACATAGTGTCCACATTAAAGAATAAAGCTCAAATACATTTCTCCTAAGTATAAAGGTAATAAACATCAAATTTGTCAATGTTATCCAACTGGAGTAAAAGCAAGAAAGCTTGATCAGTTTGGTAATCTGGTTGAGTCAGGTGAACATGGTAGTAGATACTCACTTTTCACAAATTGGAGGGGAAGGAACTTCATGTCTTTATACAATTCTCTAGTTCTTATAAAGAAAAGTGCAGAATGTCCCTGTAAGAATATTTCTTGTTTCTTTGCCAAATACAGTTCTTAAGTACTATGTTTATATAACCATCTGCCATGTTTACACAGGAGAACTCAAAGGCAGAAATCTCTCTTTTGTCAAAAGCATAGCCATTCCCATTCGCTTATCTATTAGATAAATTAATATGGAGTAGATTACAATCTTTCTCCATAAATGTTCATTAACTTAAAAGCAGTGTTAGGCCTAATGTAAAATGGAGGAGTGGATAATTTGGTCTTTTAAATGCTACCTTTCTCCTGTTGCCCTCCATCAGAAATCTAGTGACTGGTGATTGCTTGGTAGTTTCCATTCTACACTTCAGGTAGACAATGTTCCTGCCCACGTCCTTCCCTTCATTCGTTCAACAGATACTTGTCGAGCTACCATATGTCATCAGGCAGTGTTCCAAACAGGTATTTGGGTTATATCAGTGAACCAAACAGAGATCCCTGGCCCCAAGAAGCTTACATTATAAGAAGGGAAACAGAAAGAGAATAATAAATATAATAAATGAATAAATTATATAGGATATCAGCAGATAATATGGTATGCAAAAGAGAAAAGTAAAGCATGGTAGGGAAGATGAGGACTGTAGGGGTGCTCAATGTGGGAAGAAAATTATGCTCCCCATGAACTAGAAGTTGGCCACGAGGAAGTCTGGAGGAAAGCTCATAGGAGAGGGCTTCCCTGGTGGCGCAGTGGTTGAGAGTCCGCCTGCCGATGCAGGGGACACGGGTTCGTGCCCCGGTCCGGGAATATCCCACATGCCGCAGAGCGACTGGGCCCGTGAGCCATGGCCGCTGGGCCTGCGCGTCTGGAGCCTGTGCTCCGCAACGGGAGAGGCCACAGCAGTGAGAGGCACGCGTACCGCAAAAAAAAAAAAAAAAAAAAAAAAAAAGCTCATAGGAGGACAGGCCAATGCCCAAAGGCCCCCAGGTCAGTGTCTGCTTGATGTGTTTGGTGAGCCACAGGAAGGCCGCTGTGCTGAAATGGGATGAACAAAAAGGGGAGGGCTAGAAGAGGGAGAAAGGATACAGGCTGAGGGAGAAGTAGGGATCCTAGTAGGCCACTGGGAAGCTTTGCTTTTTAATCTATGTTTAATCTCATTCCAATCTCTTCCTTCTTAAGACTTAAGACTTAAGACTTAAGCCTGTGCTCCACAACGGGAGAGGCCACAGCAGTGAGAGGCCCAAGTACCGCAAAAAAAAAAAAAAAAAAAAAGGGCTGGTGGAGAGTGATGGGGATGAGTCTGGAGAGGGGGATAGGGAGGTGAAAGTTGAATTTCTAGGGTTCAAAGGCCACAATAAGAAGTTTCTCTTTATCCTAAGTGCATTGGGAAGATTTTAAGTAAGGCAGTGATCCAATCAGATTTAAGTTTTAAAGATCATTAATCCATATTGAATATGTATTAATGAGTTTATATGTCTATCCTCTAGAGAGTTTGTTAGCATTTTAAAGAGATCCTTATAGGGATAACCTTGAACCCAAACAAATCTGGGTGGGAATGTTAAATATTGTAACAAGCCAATGCGGAAAAAAACTAGTTGGTTTGGGATATTATTGAGCAGCCCATCAATTAAGTCACAAAACGAAGTCAGATTCTATGTACTAAGCCTATAAAATATGGCTTTCATTAAACTATTAAGATGTCAATGAAGAACAAAATATTGGTTTAGTGTGAATACTAAATCCCTTTCATTTCTTTGATAAGCATTTTGAGGCCTAGCGATATTAAATGACTTTCCCAAGGTCACAGAGAAATTTCATAGCAGTTTACACAGCGTAAATTGCTTTTAAAAAAGCAAAATGGGCAAATTAATTCAAGAGTCAAACTGGAAGGTGTGCACATGTTAATGACTCCTCATTTTTGTTTTCACTTCTAAAACATTATGGAACACTATGTCCATACGGCCTTTAAAATCCTGCTGTTCTCTGGGCACAGTTCATAAATCCCAGTCAAAATTCTCGCCTGCTATATCTTTCTCACAGCTGTGTATTGAGTCTTCTCAAATTAGTCCTCAGAGGGAAAGCTGTTTGGTGCGTACCTTTCCTCTCCCTCATCTTCAGCACTATGCCCTCCTGCCATTATCACCGCCACACACATTTAATTCAGTCAACATTATTGAGCGTCAACTATACACCAGACAGTCTGATAAGATACAAAGATTTTTTAAAAATTAAATTCCTATTCTCCAAAAATTCAGTGTAGTGAGAGCAACTGGCATGTAAATGATTGGATAAAAACAATGTCGTGGTTTCTCTTTAGAGCTGGACACAGAATGTTGTGGGGCAAGACAAATATCACACCTAAACCTGCCATAGAAGAGGCTGCACAGAAATGACCAAAGCGGCTAGTTCTGATGGACTTGGAAGAGTTTGCCACGCAGACGGGGGAGAAGGGGTACTTCCGGCAAGCAGAACTGCACGAAAAAACAGCTACTTCAGACGGTGTAGACAGCTACAGCATGGGGTAGGTATAGGGAAGTAAGGCACGATTAGACTACAGAAGTAACCAGGACATAGATCCTAGAGGAAATCTTATACCCTTATAAGAATTTGGAATTTTCTCCTTAGAGCAACAGAGAAACCTTGAAAGTGTTTTAACAGATATAAGATGTAAGGTAAGATATAGAGAAACTGATAAGATTTGCCTCTTTGATACAATTAGTAAATATTACATTCCTAGCATAGTTATTAAATGGTTTACATATTTCTGGCAATATGTTCATTGAGTTTGACAACTAGATTGGCATTCATTCTGAATTGTCATTGTCCTGAATTAGCAAAACATCCATTTTTTAAAAAATTTATACTGGCCCACACTAGATCACAGAAAATATTCTCCGTACAATAACTTGATATTCGTCGTCAAGGTTACATTATTTCTTCAGAGTATCAAATGGTACTCATGTAAGCTGAAAGAGTTGTGTCCAATTCCCTTCCCAGGGAAGAATTCGCTGACCATGAAAAAGATGTCAGTTAGACAAAATATCACAGTGTGTCTGTTCAGGGCATGTTGGCAAACAGTGCATATGGTTAGGCTCTCCAAAAAAAAAATGATAACATTTAAGTTTAGGGTTTTTCTGGTCTTTTTTTTTTTTTTTTAAAGGAATGCCATGATTAGCAATAGGAAGCCTTAAACAAAATATTGGGCTGGCCAAAAAGTTCGTTTGGGTTTTTCTGTTAGATGTTTTGGAAAAACCCGAACAAACTTTGTGGCCAACCCCATAGCATTGAATAGATAGAACTCCCAACTCATTAGAATTAGAATGATCTATGAGTCAAAAAATTGCTGCCTAGGAAAGGGTTGACACAGTTAGAGCTCATCTTTGAGAAATAAGGATCTGCAAATAATTTCAAATGCATTAGGCAAAATGGCAATGGTATATACTGAAGCATTCAGGGAATGGCATTTTAAATAAATACTTTAAGATAGTTTTTAAGTGAAGGAATAGTTATGGAATATTTCTTGATTATAAGATATTCATAAATTTTTCAATTATTGTCATATGATTTTCAAATGTGTGTGCATGTGCATTAGGGTTTTGCTATAGTAATATATCTCCTCTGATACTCTCATTATCTCTTTGATAATTCCAAGAGATTTGGTATGGTTTATGTAATTTTCTTCAATTTATTTTTAGTCTAAAGCAACACTGCCTCTACCAAAGTAAGTACTGAATTTCCCAAGACATGACAACAAATATACACATATTTATGTCTTTCGATGACATTCAAGGCTTAATGTCAAATGATAACCGGAGATTTCTCTTCTGTCCAGTGTAACCAAAACACAAGAGGAAGCACTTAATGTTAAAGTATATTATATTTTATTGTGTTTTCCCCAGATTAAGTTTGTAAATTAAGCTTTCTTGAAGTGACATGAATGAATAGGGAATTTAAATTATTAAATTGGATTGAACATTTGCCGCTTATACAGAACATTATTCTCTTATTTAAAATTTGTGACATAAAAATGCTGTTGAAAATTGGTGTTTTCTACCTGCACACATTTTATGACTACAATGAGATGATACGAGTGCCACAAAATTAATTTTATGTTTTTCTATCTTAATGACCACACCTCACCCTTTCACCCTTGCCTTCTCCACCCTTCCTTTATGTTGTTTTGTGCTTGTAATCATTAAAAGTAGTCTTTAGAAACCAATATTATTTGAAAGCTAAGCTATATAGAAGATTCTTCAAATGCTATGTTAAAATTTATCTCTAGATTGAGCAAACTAAAGATTTTTTTTCTTGGATTACATCTTCAAAGGCTATGTTAAAATTTACCTCTAGATTGAGCAAAATAAGGATTTTTTTTCCTTAGATTACACGGAGTTGACACACCTCGAATTAATTTTACTCAGCTGTGTTTTGCTATGATGCCATCTGCCTATATTGAGGCACCCAAAATGAAACATTTCAGTGAAACTCATCATTGTTCATGTAGGACCTTATTGTGTGATTAACACATTGTTCCCTTTGTGAAGGCACATCTGGTATCAACATAAATAGTAGTTGAACTTCCTCAGAGTTCCCAGTATTTTTTTCTCCATTATGTATCTTGTAAATTATGTAACTGAACAACTTTTCTTTTTCCCATTATAAAACCTGGAGCCAGCTTTGAAACCTAAATACTTTAGTCTTACATTTTTTCTACTTGTTGTACAATTCTATGTATTTTAACACATGTATGGATTTGTGTGATCACCATCGCAATCAGGGTTCAGAACAATTACACCTTTCCTGTACCTAAACACTGGCAACCTCTGCTGTTTTCCACCACCGTATTTGTCTTTTCTAGCCTGTCATATAAATGGACTTCTACAGTATGTAATCTTTTGAGACTGGCTTCTTTCACTCAGCATAGCATCGTTTGTAAGGTTTATCTAAGGTATTGCATGTATTAGCATCTTGTTCCTTTTTATTGCTCAGTACCAGTTTGTACACTCACGCATTAGAAGGCTTTAGATGGTTTTCAGTGTGGGACACTAACATACAGAACTGCTATCAACTTTCATCTACAGGTGTTTGTGTCAATATAAGGTTTCATTTCTACAGATAAACATCAGGAGTGATACTGCTGATTCATATGGTAGGTAAATGTTGAACTTCATAAGAAACGGCCATACTGTTTTCCAGAGTGGATGTGCCATTTTGCATTCCCACCAGCAATGTGTGAGAGGTCTATTTTCTCTACAGTCTCACAAGCACTTGGTATTGCCAGTATTTTTATTTAAGCCATTTTGTTTATTTATTTTTTTATACATCTTTATTGGAGTATAATTGCTTCACAACACTGTGTTAGTTTCTGTTGTACAACACAGTGAATCAGCCATATGCATACATACTTTCCCATATCCCCTCCTTCTTGACCCTCCCTCCCACCCTCCCTATCTCACCCCTCTAGGTCATCGAAAAGCACCGAGCTGATCTCCCTGTGCTATGCTGCTGCTTCCCGCTAGCCATCTATTTTACATTTGGTAGCGTATATATGTCAATGCTACTCTCACTTAGCCCCAGCTTCCCCTCCCCGCTCCCCGTGTCCTCAAATCAAAACTACAATGAGGTATCACCTCATACTGGTCAGAATGGCCATTGTCAAAATATCTAGAAACAATAAATCCTGGAGAGGGTGTGGAGAAAAGAGAACCCTCATGCACTGTTGGAGGGAATGTAAATTGATACAGGCACTATGGAGAACGGTACAGAGGTTCCTTAAAAAACTAAAAATAGAACTACCATATGACTAAGCCATTTTAATAGATGTGTGATAATATCTCACTGAGGTTTTAATCTGAATTTCCCTAAAGGCTAAGAATATTGTACATCTTTTCATGAACGTATTTTCTTTGGTCATTTTAATTCTATTACATGTCCACTTTCGCTTTTCCTTCTTTTGTGGCTTTTAAATTTATATCACTTTGCTTTTCCTCTATTATTGAAGAAACTTAAAACATTTCTAGACTAAGTGTGAGTATAAATGCATAAGTTAAATTAAATACAAAATAAAGTCACATAAATGTAGCATTTCAACAAATTCCGATGTTAGCTTTTTTATTATTTTAGTCTTACACTGCATGTGTTTTGTGGTCTATGAAAGGTATAAAGAATTGTATTTTTTCCTTTCTCATTTCTAATTCTGTTATTTTCTAAGCTCTGGAATGAAATCTAGAAGGAGGAAAAAAAAGCAGTAAATCACTGAAAGCAGACAAAATAATACTTCCAACAAAGAACCCCATGGAACTGTTCTTTTGAAATGTTATTACATTGTCTTTGTGTGTATTTGGCCCTGCCAGTTGCATTCTGCAATTCCTGTTCTCTGCCAGCTCTGGAGAGATGTAGAGCCAAATAACTGTGGGGTTTTTTTGATCTAGTTGTCACCAAAAAGTTTGACAAAAGTCCCTTAAGCATTAGAACTATAAAAAAAAATTTACAGCAAAATCGGTAAAAGCTTGAAGTTTAACTGAATTGGTTCTGCATTAAACCCATGATTTAGACCAGGCTCATTAAAAGCACAAATCTTGTTGCAAACCCAAGATTATTTCAAATGATGTGATTCATGCTCTAGATAGCTGCCATAAAGGTTTTGGTAAAATATGATGGTTTCAATTAACTCTTCATTTGAAACTGTGTATGTAAAATGCACAGCTAAAAGCAAAACTCAAGTACTGTGTCTCATAAACAAAAATGCCCTGTCACTTTTCCCTGAAGAAGTTAGGGCAAATGCTCTGCCAGCTCATAACAGGAGATCACTGTGCTTGGAGCACTTCGCATGCAATTCTTGCCTGCTAAGTCTATGAATCTAAGCCCTAAAATGGAGAGGAATTTGTAAAGGCTTCAGAGGTGTCTATGTGTATTTTTTTAAGCTTCTCCAGGGGATTAGGACTATCTGGTTTTGGAGAAGTGAGTGACTTTCTGACTCTGTTGGTCTTCTTCTCTTTAAAACGGTTAAAAAGGTTTACCCTGAGGCCAGTCTGTGGTTTAGCAGAATTTCAAAAGCAAGAAGAAGACCGTACATCTGCTCCACTTCATTGCCATACTTCTTTAAGAGAGAAGGAAGGGAATTAAGGACAATGGAAGGAAAAGAAAGAAAAAGGGAGGAAGGAAGGAAGGAAGGAAGGGAGGAAAGGGAAAGGAAAGAGGTTTCTGGAACACAATAAAACCTCAATACATATATGTGGAGTGAATGAATGAATGAATATAAATTACTTAAAAGACGATATCACAGTGTGGATGGATTTAGTCAATGCATAGGTGATGAATACTACATTCTTTCTTCTACATAAGGTGTGAATGGTGGCAGAGAATAAGCAGATGGAGTAAAGACTGCTCCTAAATGTAAGGGAAGGGTCCTGGAAAAGGACATGAAAGATGTCAAGTAGTTTTCTCAAGAGGACACTAAGATACAAAGATGCAAGTAGTTCACATGGTTTTGCCTAGAGCTGGTCCAGTTTAACTTTACCTAATCATCATTAATTGTTTGATGTGGTATATAGCATGTTCATAAGCCAGGTTCCAAGGGCAAATTTCTCGGGTTGAATTCCTGTCAGCAACTACTGACTATCTGTCCTTAAGCTTTACCATCTCTGTGCCTCAGTTTCTTCATCCTCTCAGTGAAGATTAGTGGAACCTATCTAATAGTGTTGTTATGAGTATTGAGTTAATGCAAATAAAAACACTTAGTTCAGTAAGCATACTGAAGCCTTAATGTGTTGGCTCTTATTATTCAGTAAAACTAAATTATGAAAGGTGTATCAACCTATTGTCCATAAAGAAAGAATGGGGCTATCTTCTTTGTGATTATAGGCCCTCAAAATTAGCCTCCCATCAGTTTAAGCACTTTTTCCTTTGACAGAAAAAGGCTTCCCAAGACAAGTTAAACGTTAAGATCCTAGAACTGCAGAGTTGAGAAATACACAAGGAGAGAAATTATTCTTAATGTATCAAGAGAGGCAATCCTCACAGCCCCTGCTGGTGACCTGCAGCTTGTTGAATAAAGCCAACTGCCACGCACAGAAGTAAGAAACTTGCTGCGTCTCAGGTCTGGAACACGACTAACAATTACTTATTGCCAGTAGTGCCTCACGGCAGACTGAAAAGACAACCATTCTCTGTCAGTAAAGTTATATTGATTGCATTCTGGGGAAAAAAATGGCATGTTGTTTGAGCTGAAATTTGGCCATAATACCTAAAGTTAGTGTTCTTAAGATTGTAAAAATTATTGGTGATGATAAGAAAACAAGACCGCATTTTTATATTTTAATTTTAATCCAAAGAGAGAAAATCCCAACAGAGTTGGCAGGAAAAAAACAATTGGAAAGGATTCAACTCTCCCAAATATTCATTGATACAGAAATGGTTTTGAACACAAGTAATGAGGAAATCCCACAGACTGAATTGGCATGGATTAAAGGAATAACACAAAAAGTTGAGGAGGTTTAGTCCATGCAGAATGGGAAGGACTGAACGGCTCTAAAAGGGCTGAACTATACAGAACGCTAAATTCCTAATGTATTACTTACTAACAAGTTCTCAATATTAATCTGTTTATTCTTTTAACAAGGTCATTCATGAAATCAATCAACAGTTAGTTCCAAGGGCAAAAGACTAAATTGCCCATTGACTGCTGCAAGAGCTTTCAAAAACAGCTACTGATCAATAGTGATCATTGGTACAGCAAACTTTCATTTCTTTAGGGATTTGCTATACCACAGACTTTCTCTGGAACCAGTCTCATAATGCAGTATCCCTTTGCATCTTCAGTAACCTCATTAATGGCTGCCCTGTGTTCCCTGTCTACTTTTAATTTCTTCTAGTAATAGAAAATACTTCATAATGGAAGATTTAATTAACCGAGTTTCCAAAAAGCTATTTACAGTGAACTGAGAACATTAGCTTTAATTTTTATTGTTCAAGAATAAAGATACCCTTTTTACAACAGATTAAATGCAGCAGGAAAACAACATTTTAACCACACTAAAGCATGGGAACCCACCGGCAAAAGAAAATTGAGCTGCTGAAAAGACAAAGGCTATGACGGTCTGATCTGAGGAGAAAGGCCTTTCTTGAAACTTCTAATCCTTTCCTTAATTTTCCTTGGGTGACTCTCATCAGGCCTTATTCATATCTATAGAAGCTCTAACCTGGGTGAGGGTCCACTTTCCACAACCAGAAGAAAAGCATTATAGTAAGATATGCAAGAAGGAGGGTCCTTTCCTTTCCTCCATCCCGTACAATAGAATCTTTTTTTTTTTTTTTTTTTTTTTTTTGCAGAACACGGGCCTCTCACTGTTGTGGCCTCTCCCGTTGCGGAGCACAGGCTCCGGACGCGCAAGCTCAGCCGCCATGGCTCACGGGCCCAGCCGCTCCGCGGCATGTGGGATCTTCCCGGACCGGGGCACGAAGCCGTGTCCCCTGCATCGGCAGGCGGACTCTCAACCGCTGCGCCACTAGGGAAGCCCCAGAATCTTGCATATTTTTCCAAAAATATATAAGAAGTTTTTCTAGGCTCATTAGAAATGTGCCTTTTACAGCTAGGCCCTATTTTCAAGAAATATGTCATTGGGCCACACTAAAGAGGGGGAAGAAAAATCAGTGTAACCTTGACAAAACACAGAGGTCTTGGGATCAATCAGCTAAATACTTGTTCAAAAATATATTTTTTAATATTTATTTATTTTGTTGCACTAGGTCTTTTAGTTGTGGCAGATGGGCTCCTTAGTTGTGGCACGTGAACTCTTAGTTGTGGCATGCTTGTGGGATCTAGTTTCCTGACCAGGGATCGAACCCAGGCCCCCTGTGTTGGGAGGGAGGAGTCTGAACCACTGCGCACCAAGTAAGTACCCCAAAAATATTTTTCCACAACATTTATTATTTTATAAACTTTGAGCTTGTCCTGCATTAAGTTTACTATACACGTAATTTGGTTGACTGTTATTTACCTTACAAAGTGATAGAGCACTCATTGATTGAGTGGTCCCAATCCCATACATACACATCTATTTGGGGCATGCACACCCTTTGTTTAAAGTGTGTCTTTAAAAAACTTATGGAAATTAGCTGCTGAATATTACACACTAGCCATTTTTCAAAGTGAATTTCACAGTTTTACCTTTTTCTCTCATTTACCAAATGAAATTAGACCACATTACAGACTAATACCTTGTGAATTGCATTTATTAGATCAGAGCCAGTCTGAGTTATAGAGGCAAATGCACCCAGAAGCACTAAATGCCCTGTGAAAAAGCAGAAATGTAGCTTAAAGGTTTATAGCATCAAGTAGCTTTTTATCTGTGAAAGACCTGGGTTCAATTCTTTGCTTTCAGCCTGAGTAAGACTGACATTCATGACTATATCATGACTTGTGTCGCAAAAGCCACATTGTTGGTTCGCTACAAACATGGAAGCTGAACAAAGAATGGCAGCTACATATTGCACATTTCTGTAAAAGTGGAAATCATGAGGGTCGATCGACTTCTGAGTCCACTATGCACAAACTAGGAACAGAAACTTATTTGTAAGAGCTCTAAAATTTACTCTTCAATAAAAGCAGAATAATTTTCATGTATATTATCCAAAAAGACTTGATACGGTTCACAAGAACCAAGCTCCAAAGACAAACACAAATCCCAAATTCTCTTTTTTCAGAAAGGTCTAAATATTATAGTTTCTTTGTGGTTGGACCTCTGAAGCAACTGATTTAAGAGTTAACTTTTGTAGGAGTTTACTGCTCCCCCAAATAATTCATTACTGATGGTTATTCTGCCTTTGCAATTAATCAGGTTTGAAAGTGCTTCGTTTGGCGCATTGGTATTGCTTAAATAAATCTGGAAACACTAACCCTGTCACATTCGGGGGTCGAGTGTGGGAATGACTCTGTAGACAGAGAGGGTAAAATACTTCAAGGCGTATCCCTAAGAGATTTCCAGCTGGACAATCAGAATTTATTTTCTGAGAGGACAGTGTCCCTGTGCAAGTGAGCCCTATGGTATGTTTTAAGGTCTCCTTAACCTGTCTCGGCCAATTGCATAAATCACAGCAATAAAGTCTTCCTATTCAGCATGTTAGGGCTAGGGAAAGCTGACCAGCTTCTGACCTCTTATTCTGGGCTCCACCTGACCCTAACTTAGAAGTTCAGGCGGTCAATTGCAGGTCACTGAGGGCAGTCTCAGAGTCTTTTTAATTCCACTTGGGCTGCAAGGTTAAATTTACGCAGCACAGGTACTTTCCTAGGTGTTCTAGATGTGCTGCTCATGGAGCGCACACCTAGATGACCAAAGGAGGGGGGAAAAGGAGAAAAAAACCCACAAACTTTAAGTGGGTGTCCTCCGAACCAGCTCTGCTTTAGTATACGCCAAGGCAGTCGTTTATCAGTATAATGGATCTACAGACAGCCTTAAACAATTGTCAAACATTCTTTTAAAAGCCATTAGTTTTTCAACTAATATATATCTGTTTTGTGCATTTGTTGAACCCTTCACTTGTCACTGAGAACGGCCTGTTAAACTAAGCAGAGGCCTGATCAGTTTTCAGTGAGCGCGGAGCCTCAGGGTTCACCTGGGTCAGCCACAAGATTTATGAGGCCCAGAGCCAGTATCTGATTGGGACTGTTAGTGCTAAAGAAAGCTGACACTTCCTCCCTTTCTCTCCGCCTCAAGCTCAACACACAAAGTCCAGTGACTTAACTTGTACATTCCCACTGGCTGCCTAAGAGGCAGCAAAATTGATGACCTGTACAGACACCAAAGTGGATATCAATAAAAAAAAGATGGATGTGAACGAGTGGAGTGACATGCCTCATTGCTGAGGGGACTGGGGAGGGGAGAGAAAAGGTTAAAAAAACAGTGGAAAGTTATTTATATAAGCTTCAAGGACAAGGATTTTGTCACTACTTGCCTAAGGATTTGCTCTTAAAATATTCTTTCCTCTGACTTCTATCCTTCCCCAGTTGGCAAAAAGTCTGGGGACCTCTGGTTATTACTATTTATTTTATTTGTTGGTTTAAGTTAAGAAATTTTTATTAATCATTTTTGGTCACAAAAGAGTGATACCATGCTATGGACTGAAAACTTGAAATATATGCAAGAAAAATGTAGGGTAACATTTTCAAAAGGAGCCAGGATTGATTAAGCATTACCATTGTGCTTCTTAATTAATAAGGATGATCAAAAGCTGAGCAGATTACATTTTCTATAAACTGGTAGATGTAAATGCTCTGAAATAACGTGCTCATTGTGAAACATCTCCCAAGGAACTTCCCTGAAACACTGGGAATTATATTCTGGAAGTTGGAATCCATGGAATAATTTACCAATGGGAGATGAATAAAAATAACTGGATTAGACATTAAAATAGAAAACACACTCAGTACACTAAAGTGCTTGTGAGAAAAGTTATTTGGTAGCTTAGTCAGCATCCCAAAATAGATCCAAAAAAGAGAAGTAAAACGAATCAAAGAATAATTTTCAGTGTTTCTTCTCTTTCATTCTTGATGTGTTTACTTGCCCTCTGGGATGTTTTCTGCATGCTTATAAATTATGTAAATGATATCCAAATCTAAAATGTGATCAGAGAGGTTAGGAGTGATTATGTACTCAGCCATATCAGAAGAAATGGCAGACTCCCTAGACCACAATGTTTATAAGCAATTGTTCCATTCTAACTCTGCCTTGATTTTGATGTTTTTTTCAGTAAACATGGTCTGATGGTCTAGTCTACAATCTTATAGCAGAAGAACACTGCAAAAATATGGAATTTATTTTTAATAATTTCAGGTACTCCCGATTATAATAGTGTCTATTATGTTGAGACAAAGCCTTACTAGGTTCAAAATTAACACAGTAAGAATTAAAGCTGTCACACTGTCCTTTCTGTGTACAGAGACTGAACTTGACAACATCTGGAACTGAAGTTTGAAGTTCTTACCATTTCAGCAATGTTAAGATGGGTCACTTTCACAGTCCACAGTCAAATGTCTCTTATACTCCTGCCGATGGCAGAATAGGCTTTGCACTAACATCACAACAGAACTTGTGACAAGGTGGAGGGAGGAAGTCCTTATCTCTGGTGACTTTGTTTCCTAGCTCAGAATAGCATCCCATCTGGAATCAAAAACCTTAAGTGAGGTTGTCTATGAAATCCATCCTCTCTTCTGCCCAGTTCCTGATCCAACCTACCTTCCGATGCACTGCTTTATCCAGTATGCACAAAGCAACTCATGAGCACAAAGGTTTGCTGTTAAGGAGAGAGAATATCCGCCAAGTTTGTTTAGTCACCATTTCCATACTAAAATAGCATATGGTACGCCATCAAATCATCTGTCAGAGGAGGCTTCTCCCAACTCTGCTACTTTGTCTGATACCATCTTAATTTTAGAAGTGGCACCAAACCAATCTCTCCAGTTTCCCCAAGTAAGACGTCGCATCATTGCCCTTGAGATTCTCACAGACTCCTGACATACCACTGACTTTTCTCCAGGCTCAACAAGCGATCCCTTATTTCTGTAAAGAGAGCAAAGTCCCCACGAGTACTTCAATGAGATCAGGAGGAAGGACTGGCATAGGCAGTCTCAAGCTCAACTTATGAGCTAAAGTAACTACAAGCAGGAAAATGATATGAGTTTATAAAATCCCTGACCAATGTATGTTAAGAAGCATTTTTAAGAATTTGAGTGTGGGCTACTTATTTTTATTTCCCTGAACATCAAATGTGGTTTTGTTTGTTTGTTATTATTATTATAGTAATAAACTGCTTTGGGTTTATTTTTCCCTCTTTATAACGAAGACTTGACAGAGTTGTGAGATTTACCTAGCATAGTGCTTGGCATCAAGTAGGTATTTAATACATTTTAATTGATTTACCCAGCTCCCTCTGGTCTTCTTTGCAGCTGGACCATCATCTGTCTGGGTATGGACTTTCAGGGGACCTTAGTCAAAACACATAGCTCAACATTTGACTGCAGTTTGAGAAGGTAACAAAAACGTCCCAGGTAACGTTTCACTTTCTCTGCAGTATCTAAGAAAGTCTCTGGAATATCTATCTTAGATCCCAATGCCTGTTCATTTTCATCTAGATGCACAAGTATCATTGGAGACTTTGTCAATAGATGATTAAGAGATTGTGGTTACATTCCCTGGGCCTATCAAAATCCATAAGGTCTACTAAAGGGTTGACTGGGGATTGAAGAATGACATTTCCAAGGTGTTCAGTGTCATCTGTTTGAGAGAGGATTTGAGTTCCTAGAGGGTTAAATGTAAGTCTAGTTCTTCAAGAACAAACTCCGGATCCCCTATCTGCCAGAAAACTTCTGATCTTCTCTTTCTAGTAAACTAATAACATGGATTTCTCATTAGCATCAGGCAACAATAGTTGAAAATTCTCTCAAGCTGCTGAAGATTGAAGTCTAGTGTGCTCTTTTCTAGGTAGTCAGTTACACATCTTCTCTGGGACGCCTTCACTGAAGAAGTCCCAAGGAGACATCTTTCATATTTATCAGAGTAGAATGAAAGAATTCTTAAATTCTTAATTCAGGGTCTAGAGTATATGAAAAGATTCTCAGACCACTGGGACTCAAGGGACCACAGTCAAGGGAAAGTTCCTTCTTCCAGGCTCATGGGTTCTGGGAAGTGACATTCCAGAGTTTCTCCAACTTAAGGGAAATAATTGATTCTATCTCACTTGATCTGGAAGAAAGAGCTTAACAAAATCTCCTTGGTGTCCTTTTATGCAATATAAAGCTTTCCTGGAATTTAAAATCATATTGTTAATCTAAAAATCATGGATTTTACCAACAAATGAAGGCACCTGGGATATATAACAAAGAGGATAAAAATAACTTCACAGATAAACACAAAAGTTTGCCAACTCTCAGACTGTTTCTACTAGTAGTTCTCTCCTTTTGAGAGAGAATCATGGTAAAATGAACCAAGTTATACCCTTTCTCCTTTTTGATATTTAATGTTATTTCTCAGTTTTAAAAAATCACATATAATGACAATTATGCATAAAGTCTAAAAAAAAGGTACTAAGAATTAAATTAGAGAACCAGCCAATGTTGGTAGTTTAGTGGAATCACAACCAAGTGAATTCAATACTCTTGAATTCATTAATTAATGTAGATGTTTCACTTGAAAGATTGAGTTATGAAGTTAATATCTCCACCTAAATCTCTATTTTATATGTTAGTTAATAGCCACATAATTCATATTTTCCTTTCTGAAGACATTATAAAATTACCAGATACCAGTACCAACACAGTATCAGATATTCTATCCAGGTGTCTCCCCATAAGATCAAAGTCCTCCAGACATCTTAATGATTTAGT
This sequence comes from Aethalodelphis obliquidens, assembly GCF_003676395.1. NCBI lineage: Eukaryota > Metazoa > Chordata > Mammalia > Artiodactyla > Delphinidae > Aethalodelphis > Aethalodelphis obliquidens. The sequence goes on along the minus strand of NW_020837948.1, from coordinate 42,891,055 downwards.
ATATACACTACACCACCCAGAAGTTCTCTCAGAATTAAAAAAGGAAAAGAATCCACTGTCAAGCTGTTTTATTCAGAAAATATGGTGTTGTCAGTCTTTAGCCATTGACAAATAGAGCATTGTCAGGATGGACAGCAGAGAATGCTCTTGAAGACGTCTGTGTTTAAATATTTTTTTTACTCCTACCAGGCAAACTTATACTAAACATCTGCTCAGTTTCTAGAGATGAGGCATTCCTGTCACATAAGAGCACTTCACAGGGACCGTGGATCTAGTTCTTAATAGCAAGGGACTGTTTATTGTGCTCCCACAGCAAGACAGTCTTTTGCCACAATGATCAGAAATGTTATTTCCACTCAAAACATGTCTCAATAAAACAAGCATTTGCTTTCAAAATTCCTTCTTAAGCTATTTGAACTCTACCAAGTAAAATATTTACTTGGCAAAATTACTATTTTAGAAGAAAAAGATTTTCCAAAGTAGATGCAATTAAGGATAGCCTGTCTCCTTCTTAAATGGAAATAGAATCTCAGTTATTTTAAAAGATATTGTTTATTGTTATTTGTTTATTGCTATTGTTTATTATTATTATCATTATTTTATTATTACTTTCATAGGAAGGAAAAGGAAAAGGAGAAGGATGAGGGTGAGGGGGAAGAAAGAAGAGACAAAGGTGTCTTTCATTTCTGCCCAGAATTATAAAGGATTTTCATCAATAGTTCCATTGAAATATGCATCTTATCTCCTCCTAGGATTCTTTAAGTAGTTCACTGAAAACATCTATTAATAATTTTGGACAAATAGTACAACCAAAGTGAAAAATGGCAGCTATGTGGTTAATTTAATTAAATGGCTACCTGCATTGATCCAGTAAAGAGATGCATACATAACTAGAACAAAAGAGTGCCCCACTCTGTTCACATAATCCAAGCAACCACCCCACCTAAATTTAATGTTCAGCCCCGTATAAGCATTAAGGCCTCTGATGGTTAAACAGCCTTCTTTGCCATGCTGGCATCCAATTTGTATTTTTCTCCCAGACATAGCCAACATTCCACAGCACAGAAATTTATCTTTTTTTAAATATTACTTTCTACTACTTATTCTATTCTGCTACAATAAAACAAAAAATCTACATTGCAAACTGTGGGTAATACTTTGCAGTGTCTATTCCCAGGATAACTTTTTTGTTGTTATAATAAAAAATTGATTTATTCAAAATTAAGAAATAAAAATTCTAATTCTAATGCTCACTTCACTTTTTTTTTTTAACATCTTTAATGGAGTATAATTGCTCTACATTGTTGTGTTAGTTGCTGTTGTATAACAAAGTGAATCAGCTATACGTATACATATATCCCCACATCCCCTCCCTCTTGCATCTCCCTCCCACCCTCCCTATCCCACCCCTCTAGGTGGTCACAAAGCACTGAGCTGATCTCCCTGTGCTATGTGGCTGCTTCCCACTAGCTAGCTATTTTACATTTGGTAGTGCATATATGTCAATTCCACTTTCTCACTTTGTCCCAGCTTACCCTTCCCCCTCCCCGTGTCCTCAAGTCCATTCTCTACTTCTGCATCTTTATTCCCAGGGTAACTTTTTAAACTATGTTGTGGCTCGCGATTGTGCCGATACTCATTCAACAAACAAAACTTACACCTCAATAAACAGCAAATCTGCATTTTAGATGAGAAAAGGATATGCAGTAAAAAAGCACAGTTTCTAAAAAACAAGAAAAAAAGAAAAGAGAAGCCTGCAGTGCAAATTGGAGAATGGGATTTTGCCCCCTATTCCAGAGGATTGCTTCTGTCACCGAGTTTTCTCTCATTTCCATGAATTGCTTTTTCTATTAAGATCTGCTGGGGAAATAGAAGCAAAGGGTTGAGCAGAACTTGCTAGAGATGACAGATGGCTCCTCTTTAATGACTTGTAAAAGTGGCATCCCAAGTTTTATTTTATGGAACTCAGAAGGAAAATGCTAAGCAATGCTATAGATTTTTATCTAACACGCCCATTTTGCTTATTTGTGGAAATATTCTCATTTGACAATTATGATTATTGACACATTTCTAAGGAGCATGTCTATTTATCTTGAAAATATTAGGCAAATGCAAATCTAAGTTCTTTTCTACTTTCTAAATTATTATTAAAAATTAATATCCTTAAAATGAAGCTTCTGGTCAGTATAAGAGAAAATTTGCAACTAAGTGGACTAGTTGTAGCATGCAGGGGAGTTTTCTTCAGCTAAAGCAATTTTCCATTAAAAATAAAGAACCTTAAGTTTGCTACTCTACGGCAGGTATTGCATGAAACATTTCTTACAAAAACTAAACAGTGGTTAAATTAAACCTCAGTGAAGTTACAGGTTAAAACAAAACAAATCAAAACAAAAAACCTGTTCATCCCCTCTGCAGATAACATCACTTTTTTTTTTTTTTTTTTTTTGTGGTATGCAGGCCTCTCACTGTTGTGGCCTCTCCCGTTGCGGAGCACAGACTCCGGACGCGCAGGCCCAGCGGCCATGACTCACGGGCCCAGCCGCTCCGCGGCATGTGGGATCTTCCTGGACCGGAGCACGAACCCGCGTCCCCTACATCGGCAGGTGGACTCGCAACCACTGCGCCACCAGGGAAGCCCCATCACTTTTTTTTTAAATGATACACATTTATTGCAAAAAAAAAAAAAAAAAAATCACCAAAAAGTCCAATATTAACCATAGTCAAAATTCTGGTGATAATATTTTCCCAGCTTGTCATTTATCTCTTTAATCTTATTTATGGTGAGTTTTGGTCATTAGATACTTTTGATTGTTAAGCAATCAGATATTCTTTTATGGTTTCTGGTCCACATGAAATGTCACAAAAGTATCCACATATTCATTATTCTAAAATTTTAAAACTTTCTATTTAGGGTCCATGTGCTTTTAATGGAATGCTTCTATAAGAAGCTTCATTGTCATGAAAATCGCATGCTTGGTAAATATTTTATTTATTTTTAAATTAGATGGCACTATTCCAATGTAAGAAAAAAAACTGTTACCCTATTTGTTTGAATATATTTTAGATAAGTTGTTTATTAAAAATATTATTGTATTTGAAAACACAACTCATATTCTGCTTTTCTTTTTATGTCCTATGTATTTAATTGTACACTGTACAGCTTAAATAACAAGGTGGTCAAATTTTAAGATAAGAACCCTCAGCTTTCACTTCTTCATATGCTGTTACATACAATTTTTCTTCCTCAAATAAGCCAAAAAATAAATATCTTCTCTGATATGTATTATATCTTTATCCTTCTTGTACTTAATGTAGAATTTAAGATTTTACAATCTTAAAACAATTTAAAATGTACAATTATTTTATTCTTCCTAGACTTCATAGAAATCATAAGATCATAGAATCAGTCAAAATCAAACATTTTAAGAAGCTTCTGTATCAGATTTTTAGTTACAAAAACTAAACAGCTGCAATTGTATTTTCTTATCCGACTGAACCTCTAAACTTTTTTACATCACTTGAAAAGTTTAGTGTTATATTTTAAATTGATCTAACTCTCTGCAGCCTGTTTTGCCTGAGACAAAGACCAGGAGACTTTCTTTTCCTGTATCTTTAAACTAGTACATAACTTCTGTTTAAGGGCCTAGTGACAACTGTAATGGATAATTTACAACCTACAGGGCTTCTGGATTAAATAACAGAGGTTCTGTAAACCAACAGGCTTCAGACTTCGTGAAAGCACCAGTAATTTGTTTATTGCCCTTTCTCAGTTCCTCAATTACAATTGATCTCTGCTAAACAGTCTCGTGCTGCTAATTGTTGAGAAAGGGGGAAATAACTTAATCTTTATAGGCATCTCGTAGCCTAATGTTAGTCCTTATAATTCAGTGCCATAATTGCACCAAAGCGCAGATAAATGGAATCCATACACCTAACTGTAGCCAAGGACTTTTGAAATTAATTTATAAACAACCAAAGTTGAAGAAGCTGTGTTTGGAACAGAAGAAATGGTGACTGATTGTGTCTCATATTGAGCCAATGACAGACAAACAAGAGCACTTGATTAGAGCTCTTGTCCTGCCAGATCAGTATTTGAATTCTACTGATAGGAGTTTAATCAGGACTTAATCTCCTTATCTTGTCTAGGGTGTTGACCAACTTTAAGTACTTAACATAATACAGAACCCCTACAGGCATTTCCACTTCAAAGCCTGAAGTGAAGTGGTTAGGTGTCTCCCTAATCTTATTTTTTTCCCATTAATAGTGTTGAAAAGAAATACTTATCAACTAAGTATATCCTAATTTAGTCTCTTTAACTTCTGAATTGTTTTAGAAAGGTTTGACTTATTCATTCTAATCCTTCATTTTCTTGACCCACCAGGTTAGAAATTGAAAAATACTGTACACATACATGTGTGAAAAGCATGTCCTAATTTACACTGTTTAACTTTTGAATTATTTATTTTAGAAAGGTTTGACTAACTTATCTAAACCTTTATTTTCTTGACCTAAGAAAAAATATTAAACATTAAATATATATCCACACATATATATATACATTAAATATCTATCTGCACATACATATATATGTTTGTACTTTAAATTCTAGCTTCTCCCTTTAATACAGTATATCACTTGAATGTCCAGTTGAACAAGTAGTACATTAAAACACAAAGCAAAATCACCCTTCAAATCTTTTCAATGTTATGCATTACAGGTAAATTCAATGACAACTTTTGTAGATCACTCCCTGGACTTAGTATTCCACTTTTTCACATTAAAGTTTGTCCTTTAATCCTTACTGCAGCCCAGTGAGAAAGAGCAGGTATGTTTACTCTCTATTTGCAGTAAGTTAAAACTGTTTATTTCACTATAGCATATCCTCCTAAGGATACATTAATCGTTAATCGTTTCTTTGCCAAAATGTAAATATTTGTCACATGAATTGTTTTCATGTCTCCACAACAGATTGAAATTACTTTTAAAAAAATTGAAGTAAAATTAACAAAATTGATAACCAAAATAATTAAAACTTCATAAACCAGATACTATTTATCTAGAAATGAGGAGTTCTACATTTGGTATTTAATATACTCTTAGTATTTTAATTATTCCAAATGTTCAATAGTCTACTTAATTTTATGGTAGCATATATCCAAAACAGTGGATATATGCTACCATATACCCTCTATTTTGTCTAATGTACTTTAACTGGAAGATATTAATCTCAGAGATGAAAGATATTTTACTATTAAGAAAGATCAGTAAATTCAAATGTTCAACTCAGTTCGTTAATCCTTCATAAATTATTTAGAAGCAAATAGAAAATTTTTCTCACTTTATTATTTCTTCAATTATTCATTATTTACATTTTGCTCAACTCAAAATACTATACTTTGGAGCTTTATTTTTACTTTATCTTCTCTGAAATAAGTTTACCCATTCTTAGTTTTAAATATAGCCATAACATTAAGTCAAACGCTAAATATTCAACCATCCACGATACAACTAAATGCGATTGACTTTAGTGGGATATTCCCATCTAAAAGAGAGGCTTGAGAACAACTATACAGATAAAAGATAAAGTAGGCAAAAGCATTATAAATGTTGCCTCAATTTTCATAGAAGGATTTTCAGCAATTTTATTTTTTGAGAATTTCTATGAACATTACTTTATGGTATTTCACTCAACTCAGGTTATCTGTGATAAATGCCCCTGTGCTGACATGTATATAAAATTTTAAGAGCTAAATTAAATAGATTATAAATAAATCTAACCCTTTATAAAAGATGTATATTAATGATATTTTAAAGTATATTTTAATAATGTATTTTAAACAAATATGTAACAGAAAACTTGATTTATGTAAATAACGGTCTAATCTTGGAACTGCTGATAGGATTCATTAAGTTTAAATTTGGAAAGATCATGTATCTCAAAAGATGTGTAATATTGAGCTAAATAACAATGTTAGCTAAGTAGCACTGAGGCATAAACAAGGAAAAATAAAATAAAAGCCTATTATTTCTTGACTGTATTCTTCCTAAAGTAACTCAGGTACTTCCATTTTATTTGAATATTGCTTTTTGTTTCCTCTATTAAGTAGTGCTTAAAAACCACAACTTCAGTCAATCAGTAAACAGGATCATTACTTCTAAGTGTTTGAGATTCTAAATCAAGGGTTTCATTTAATTTTCCTATCAGAATAATGCATATAGATGAGGATGTCAAATTGCAAATAACCTGTATTAGAATAGGGTTTACAGTGCTTATGGTAAGTAATCAACATTATTGACTTAGCTTAGGGATTTAAAATGCTGAAAAACACTAACAGAATAAATTGATTGGAAGAATAGAGAAGTACATCACTGTGTTAAAGATTTGAAATGAAAGTAAAACACATTATATGATTTTGTAATTTAAAAGTACATGTGCATATATAGATATGCACATAGATGGATAATGTGGCATTATTGATTTAAATTCCCTATTGGGATTAAAGGAAGAATGCTTAGTTTCGTTTCAATGGTAATGTTGGCATTCATTATCAATATGATAAAATACAAATTGGTGGCTATGTAATTCAGATTTAATGCCCCTGCTGAACTTCTTTCCATTAGTAGCTAATGGCTATCCTGTTTACCTTCTATGACTCCAAATGCTCATTCCATCTTCTTTTCTGTGATCATCATGGTTGTACAGGAAATGATTTTGCTAAAAATGAAAATATCCTGCTTTATTTAAAAAATGATAGAACTTGCATCTGTAAACATTACTTTAATCTATGACTTCCATGATGTGTCAGCATTCTCAAAAGGAATCTTGTTCAGAGTTTATAAAATGGAAGTGAAACATTTTATAACTTAGAATAGTTAGTAAGAAAAAGGCTTGTTGAAATTACTAAAGTGAAACATTTTACTCTCAGAATAGTTTATATTTTTCAACATATATACATAAAGTGAGCATTTCCTGTCCATTATTAAATATCTTTTTATCATGATAAACAAATCTATCCATTGAATTGCTTTTCTCTATTCTATGTAGCAACAGTTTATTTTTAGGATGGCTTTCAACTACTAAGTTGGATTTATTTTAGAGAAAGAGGAGTACAAAAACTCCTATTAATTTATTTTAATTAAGCCCATTACAATAATACCTGGGGAGAAAACAATTAAACATTGAATAAGAAACAATAAAAAATTAAGATCATTTCCTCTTTGCAGTTGAGTTCCCTTAGTCATCTCTTTTTCTCAAAATAAACCCTTTAAGTCTCACAGAGTTTTCAGTGAAACAGCATAATTTTAAATGAGGTTATAATACTACTTCTTAATATTATTGCACATCTACTGTATATCAGACAGTGTTCTTAGTACTTAATGTACTTGCATAATTCTCCCAAACTTGTGGTATAATATAAAGAAATAAACCAACTTAAAAATGGGCAAAGGATCTGAATAAACATTTCTTCAAGGGTATACAAGCGGCCAATAGGCACACAAAATAAGTTCAAGATATTAACTATCAGGGAAATGCAGATTAAAACCATAGCAAGATACCACTTCACATCATTATTACCACTATACTCAAAAAGACAGGTAATAGAAAGTGTTGGCAAGAATGTTTAGGAATTGAAACCCACATACACTGCTATTAGGAATGCAAAATGGTGCAACTCCTTTGGAAAACTGTTTGGCATTTCCTTAAAAGATAAAAAACAGAGTTACCGTAAGGTCCAACAATTAAACTCCTAGTCATATACCCAAGAGAAGTAAGGACCCATGTTTACACAAAAACTTATACAGATGTTCACAAATAGCCAAGAAATGGAAACAACCCAAATTTCTCTCAACTGATGAATGAGTAAATAAAACATAGTATATACATTCAATGGAATATTATTTGACAATAAAAAGGAATTATCTGATGTTACATGCTACAGCATGGATGAAACTTGTATACATTATGCTAAGTGAAAGAAGCTAGACACAAAAAATGACATATTGCATGATTTCATTTATGTGAAATACACAGAACAGGCAAATCTATTAAAACAGTAGAGTTGTGGTTGCCTAAGGTTGACAAGTTTTGGGGAATGGACAGAGACTGCTAATGGGTATGGGATTTCTTTTTGAGGTGATGAAAATGTTCTAAAATTGATTGTGGTATTGGTTGCACAACTCTATGAAGATATTTAAAGACTATTGACTTCTACACTTTTTTTTCTGGCCACGGCATGCAGGATCTTAGTTCCCCAACCAGGGATCGAACCCACACCCCCTGTGCTGGGAGCGTGATGTCTTAACCACTGGACCACCAGGGAAGCCCCTGACTTGTACACTTTAAATGGGCAAGTTGTATGGTATGTGAATAATATCTCAATAAAGCTGTTTTGTGCGTTTATTTTTTTTCTCTTCCCCCTTGCCCCAAAAGACAGCAAGAAAGGTATAGAGAAGTTTAACAACTTAACCAAAGTGACAGTGAGAGGTGATCCTGAACTTAAACCATGAAATCTGGCTCCGAAGTGCATGCATACACCCACTGAGCTTACTGACTCTGCTGATGCAAGTTTTGCTCTTCAATGTGAAGACTTATTTCACTGAATCAAATATTTTGTTTAAAAAGCCACTCCCGGGTTTCCCTGGTGGTGCGGTGGTTGGGAGTCTGCCTGCCGATGCAGGGGACACGGGTTCGTGCCCCGGTCCGGGAAGATCCCACATGCCGCGGAGCAGCTGTGCCCGTGAGCCATGGCGGCTGAGCTTGCGCGCCCGGAGCCTGTGCTCCGCAAGGGGAGAGGCCACAGCAGTGAGAGGCCTGCATACCGCAAAAAAAAAAAAAAGCCACTCCACAACCAAGCTCCAAATGAAAGTGTTTTGTGTTAACATAGATGGTAGTTCTTTCTATAATAAAAAATGACATATGGTGAATAATAAGGTTGACCAAGTCATTTCAAGGAATTATATGGTTAATTCTGAATGTCTAGATTCTTAATAAATTAGGACAACCTGCAAAGACTGTTGCTAACAACAAAAAACAAATTCTCCACAGATACTTAGAGTTTTTATTACTTTAACCCCCAAGAATTTTAGTTATTAGCCAATCATGTTTCTTAGTCTAGAAAAAAAAGTCACATGTCAAAACATATTTGTGCTTTTTGTTTGTTTGTTTGTTTTAATAGATCTTTATTGGAGTATAATTGCTTCACAATACCGTGTTAGTTTCTGTTGCATAACAAAGCGAATCAGCCATATGCATACACATGTCCCAATATCCCCTCCCTCTCGAGCCTCCCTCCCATCCTTCCTATCCCACCCCTCTAGGTCATCACAAAGCACCAAGCCGATCTCCCTGTGCTATGCTGCTGCTTCCCACCAGCCAACTATTTTACATCTGGTAGTGTGTATATGTCGATGCTACTCTCACTTCATCCCAACTTCAACCTCCCACCCCGTCATCAAGTCCATTTTCTATGTCTACCTCTTTATTCCTGTCCTGCAACTAGGTTCATCAGTACCATTTTTTTTTTTTTGGATTCCATATATATGTGTTAGCATATGGTATTTGTTTTTCTCTTTCTGACTTACTTCACTCTGTGTGACAGACTCTAGGTCCATCCACCTCATTACAAATAACTCAATTTCGTTTCTTTTTATGGCTGAGTAATATCCCATTGTATGTATATACCACATCTTCTTTATCCATTCCTCTGTCAATGGACACTTAGGTTGCTTCCATGTCCTGGCTATTGTAAATAGAGCTGCAATGAACATTGTGGTACATGTCTCTTTTTGAAATATGGTTTTCTCAGGGTATATGCCCAGTAGTGGGATTGCTGGGTCCTATGGTAGCTCTATTTTTAGTTTTTAAGGAACCTCCATACAACCACTCCATAGTGGTTGTATCAATTTACATTCCCACCAACAGTATAGGAGAGTTCCCTTTTCACCACACACTTTCCAGCATTTATTGTTTCAAGCTTTTTTGATAATGGGCATTCTGACCAGCATGAGGTGACACCTTATTGCTGTTTTGATTTGCATTTCTCTAATAATTAGTGATGTTGAGAAGCTTTTCACATGTCTCTTGGCCATCTGTATGTCTTCCTTGGTGAAATGTCTAGGTCTTCTGCCCATTTTTTAACTGGATTGTTTGTTTTTTTGATATTGAGTTCCATGAGCTATTTGTATAATTTGGAGATTAATCCTTTGTCAGTTGTTCATTTGCAAATATTTTCTCCCATTCTGAGGGTTGTCTTTTTGTCTTGTTTATGGTTTCCTTTGCTGTGCAAAAGCTTTTAAGTTTCACTAGGTTCCATTTGTTTATTTTTGTTTTTATTTCCATTTCTCTAGGAGGTGGGTTAAAAAAGATCTTGCTGTGGTTTATGTCAGAGTGTTTTTCCTATGTTTTCCTCTAAAGGTTTCATAGTGTCTGGCCTTACATTTAAGTGTTTAGTCCATGTTGAGCTTACGTTTTTGTATGGTGTTAAGAAGTGTTCTAATTTCATTCTTTTACATGTAGCTGTCCAGTTTTCCCAGCACCATTTATTGAAGAGGCAGTCTTTTCTCCATTGTATGTTCTTGCCTCCTTTGTCATAAATTAGGTGCCCATATGTGTATGGGTTTATCTCTGGGCATTCTATCCTGTACCATTGATCTATATTTCTGTTTTTGTGCCAGTACCATACTGTCTTGATTGCTATAGCTTTGTAATATAGTCTGGAGCCAGGCAGCCTGATTCCTCCAGCACCGCTTTTCTTTCTCAAGATTGCTTTTGCTATTCGGGGTCTTTTGTGTTTCCATACGAATCGTAAGATTTTTTTTGTTCTAATTCTGTGAAGAATGCCATTGGTAGTTTGATAGGGATTGCACTGAATCTGTAGATTGCTTTGGTCAGTATAGCCATTTTCACAATATTGATTCTTCCAATCCAAAAACGTGGTATATTTCTCCATCTGTTTATGTCATCTCTGATTTCTTTCACCAGTGTTTTATAGTTTTCTGAGTACAAGCCTTTAGCCTCCTTAGGTAGCTTTATTCCTAGATATTTTATTCTTTTTGTTGTAGTGGTAAATGGGAGTGTTTCCTTAATTTCTCTTTCTGATATTTTGTCATTACTGTATAGGAATACCAGAGATTTCTGTGCATTAATTTTGTATTCTGCAACATTACCAAATTCATTGATTAGTTCTAGTAGTTTTCTGGTGGCATCTTTAGGATTTTCTATGTATTGTACCATGTCATTGGCAAAGAGTGACAGTTTTACTTCTTCCTTTCCTTTTATTTCTTTTTCTTCCCTGATTGCTGTGGCTAGGACTTCCAAAACTATGTTGAATAAGAGGGTTGAGAGTGGACATCCTTATCTTGTTCCTGATCCTAATGGAAATGCTTTCAGTTTTTCACCATTGAGTATGATGTTTGCTGTGGGGTTGTCATATATGGCCTTTATTATGTTGAGGTAGGTTCCCTCTATGCCCATTTTCTGAAGAGTTTTTCTCATAAATTGGTATTGAATTTCGTCATAATCTTTTTCTGTTTCTATTGAGATGATCATTTGGTTTTTATTCCTTAATTTGTTAATGTGGTGTATCACATTGATCGATTTGCATATATTGAAGAATCTTGCATCCCTGGGATAAATCCCACTTGATCATGGTGTATGATACTTTTAATGTGCTGTTGGATTCTGTTTGTTAGTCTTTTTTTCAGGATTTTTGCATGTATATTCATCAGTGATATTGTTCTATAATTATCTGTTTTTGTTTTATCTTTTTCTGGTTTTGGTATCAGGGTGATGGTGGCTTCGTAGAATGAATTTGGGAGTGTTTCTCCTTCTGCAATTTTTTGGAAGAGTTTGAGAAGGATTGGTGTTAGCTCTTCTCTAAATGTTTGGTAGAATTCGCCTGTGAAGCCATCTGGTCCTGGACTTTTGTTTGTTGGAAGATTTTTAATTATGGCTTCAATTTCATTCTTTTGATAGGTCTGTTTATATTTTCTAATTCTTCCTGGTTCAGTCTTGGAAAATTGTATCTTTCCAAGAATGTGTCCATTTCTTCATGGTTGTCCATTTTATTGGCATATAGCTGTTTGTAGTAGTCTCCTATAATCCTTTGTATTTCTGCAGTGTCAGTTGTGATTTCTCCTTTTCATTTCTAATTTTATTGATTTGCGTCCTCTCCCTTTTCTTCTTGATGAGTGTGGCTAAGGGTTTATCCATTTTGTTTATCTTCTCAAAGAACCAGCTTTTAGTTTTATTGATCTTTGCTATTGTTTTCTTTGTTTCTATTTCATTTATTTCTGCTCTGATCTTTATGATTGCTTTCCTTCTACTAACTTTGGATTTTCTTTGTTCTTCTTTCTCTAGTTGTTTTAAGTGTATGGTTAGATTGTTCCTTTGAGATTTTTCTTGTTTCTTGAGGTGAGATTTAATTGCTATAAACTTCCCTCTTAGAACTGCTTTTGCTGCATCCCATAGGTTTAGGGTTGTCATGTTTTCGATGTCATTTGTTTCTAGGTATTCTTTTATTTCTTCTTTGATTTCTTCAGTGATCTCTTGGTTATTTAGTAGCGCACTGTTTAGCCTCCATATATTTGTGTTTTTTACAGGTTTTTTCCTGTAATTGATTTCCAATCTCATAGCATTGTGGTCAGAAAAGATGCTTGATACATTTTCAATTTTCTTAAATTTTCCGAGACTCGATTTGTAACTCAAGATGTGATCTATCCTGGAGAATGTTCCATGTGCACTTGAGAAGAAAGTGTATTCTGCCAATTTTGGGTGGAATGTTCTATAAATATCAATTAGATCTATCTGGTCTATTGTGTCATTTAAAGCTTGCGTTTCCTTATTTATTTTCTGTTTGGATGATCTGTCCATTGGTGTAAGTGGGGTGTTAAAGTCCCCTGCTATTTTTGTGTTACTGTTGATTTCTCCTTTCATGGTTGTCAGCATTTGCCTTCTGTATTGAGGTGCTCCTATGTTGGGTGCATAAACATTTATAATTGTATATCTTCTTCTTGGATTGATCCTTTGATCATTATGTAGTGTCCCTCCTTATCTCTTGTAACAGTCTTTATTTTAAAGCCTATTTTACCTGATACAAGTATTGCTACTCCAGCTTTCTTTTGACCTCCATTTGCATGGAATATCATTTTCCATCCCCTCACTTTCAGTCTGTATGTGTCCCTAGGTCTGAAGTGGATCTCTTGTAGACAGCACATATATGGGTCTCATTTTTGTATCCATTCAGCCAGTCTGTGTCTTTTGGTTGGGGCATTTAATCCATTTACATTCACGGTTATTATCGATATGTATGTTCCTATTACCATTTTCTTAATTGTTTTGGGTTTGTTTTTGTGGGTCTTTTTCTTGTGTTTACCCACTTAGAGAAGTTTCTTTAGCATTTGTTGTAAAGCTGGTTTGGTGGTGCTGAACTCTCTTAGCTTTTGTCTGTCTGAAAAGCTTTTGACTTCTCCATCGAATCTGAATGAGATCCTTGCTGGGTAGAGTAATCTTCGTTGTAGGTTTTTCTCTTTCATCAATTTAAGTATATCCTGCCACTCCCTTCTGGCCTGCAGAGTTTCCACTGAAAACTCAGCTGAAAACCTTATGGGGATTCTTTTTGTATGCTACGTTTTTGTTTTTCCCTTGCTGCTTTGAATATTTTTTCTTTGAATTGAATTTTTGTTAGTTTGATTAATATGTGTCTTGGTGTTTTTTTCCTAGGGTTTATCCTGTATGGGACTCTCTGTTCTTCCTGGACTTGGGTGACTATTTCCTTTCCTATATTAGGGAAGTTTTAGACTATAATCTCTTCAAATATTTTCTCAGACCCTTTATTTCTCTCTTCTTCAGGGACCCCTATAATTCGAATGTTGGTGTGTTTAGTGTTGTCCTAGAGGTCTCTGAGATTGTATTCAATCCTTTTCATTCTTTTCTTTTATTCTGCTCCTCAGAAGTTATTTCCACCATTTTGTCTTCCAGCTCACTTATCCATTCTTCTGCCTCCGTTATTCTGTTATTGATTCCTTCTAGTGTATTTTTCATTTCAGTTATTGTGTTGTTCATCTCTGTTTGTTTGTTCTTTAGTTCTTCTAGATCTTTGTTAAACATTTCTTGTCTTTTCTCAATCCATGCTTCCATTCTATTTCTGAGATTCTGGATCATTTTTACTATCATTAGTCTGAATTCTTTTTCAGGTAGATTGCCTATTTCCTCTTCATTTATTTAGTCTCGTAGGTTTTTACCTTCCTCCTTCATCTGTGACATATTTTTCTGCTGTCTCATTGGTTTTTTTATGAGTTGGATTGTGTTCCTGTTTTACTCGTTGATCAGCCTGAGGCTTCCAACACTGGAGTTTGTAGGTTATTGGGTAGAGCTGGGTCTTGGTGCTGAGATGAGAAAGTCTGTGAGACCTCACTCCAATGAATATTCCCTGGGGTCTGAGGTTCTCTGTTAGTCCAGTGGTTCAGACTCAGAGCTCCCACCACAGGAGCTTATGCCCAACTCCATGCTCTCAAATCAAGGTCCCACAAGCTGCGTGGGGTGACAAAAAAAAAAAAAGAGATAGAAAGAGAGAATAATAACGAAGTAAAAAATAAAGTTAGATTAGGAAACAAACAGATATGTTAGAAAGAATGTAAAAAAAAAGATGAATCAACAACCGGAAGATACATCAGTACCAAAATAGTAAAAAAGAGAAGGGAAAAGAAAAAAAAAAAAAAAGGAGGCGGGGAAAGTTCTTGGCTGTGGAGAGCGGAGCCTAAGCAAGGGTGAGGTTTGGGTGGTGGGAGGGGCCAATGCTCAGGACCCACAGGGCTGGAAAAGGCCCTGGGGTTTGTGGGGGTGGGGCTTAGGCTCAAGGAACAGAAGGGGCCCAGGCATGTCCCCCACCCCTTGTCTCAGAGGGCAGGGAACCTCACCTGGGAGCCCAGCAGGCTCCCCATGTCCAAGTGGGCAGGGAAACCGCCCTCTGCTCCTCTCCGGGCCTCCCCAAGGGCCCCTCCCACCTGCCTGTCCTGATCTCCCTGGCCTCCCTCCTATGCCCCCAAGGACCCATGTGGCCTGCACAGGGGTTTGGAGGGCAGGGGATCTGGCCTGGGAGCTCAGTATGCTCCCCGGGCCCAAGTGGGTGGGGCAATCGCCCTCTACTCACTCCTCCCAGAGGGTCCCTCACACCTGCTTCTCCTGATCCCTCAGGCCCCCTTCCTATGCCCCCAAGGACCCATGCAGCCTGGATGGGGATTGGAGTGCAGGGTATCGGCCTGGGCGCTCAGCAGGCTCCCTGGGCCCAAGTGGGTGAAGCAAACGTCCTCCACTCCTCTCCTGCTTCTCCCACAGCTGCCTGCCTCTCTTGATCTCCCCAGCCTCCCTCCTATGCCACCAGAACCCACACAGCCTGGATGGGCCTTGGGATGGCAGAGAACCAGCTTGGGAGCTCACGGGACTCCCCAGCCACAGTGGACCAGGTGATCTCCCTCCACTCCTCTCCTGGTCTTCCTGGAGAGTCCCTCCCACCTGCCTCTTCTGACCTCCCCAGCCTCAGGGGCGCCAGTCTTGTCTGGCCTCCATTTCTCCTCCCCGCTTGGTGCCCCTACATCCTACCAGTTCACTTTGGGGTTCCTCCCATCTCCTTGGGGGCTAGAGTGCCCCATGAGTGGCCGGCAGGTGCCCTAGTTGTGGGGAGATGCTAACTCTGCGTCTTCCCACACCGCCATCTTGACTCCTCCCCAGAACATATGTTTTAACTTCTCCTTTTCACTTATGATTTTGTTGAAGGTGTGTGGAAATTCAGAATGGATTCATAGAACTTTACAGCTAAGGAAACTAAGAGACATGCTCATAAAATCGCACAACTGGAAAAACACATGACTCAAAGATGTCCAATAGTTTATAAAGTCACTAGATTCTATAGTGGTTAAAACTAAAGTCATCATTATCAACACCTTCAAAATAATAACAATAGAAATAATCAGTACTTATTGGAAATATATTATGGGCAGGCAGTGCACTATATATGTCTTATCTCATTTAATCCTCATAGCAACCCTATGTAGTATAGGTACTATTGTTATTTCTATTGTATAAATAAGGAAACTGAAGCTTTGGAAAGTTAAATAACTTCCCCAAATCACAGAGGTCCAAGTGGTGGATCTGAGATTTAAACCCAAGCCTTTTTGATGTGTTCTTAAATACCATTATAAGCCTTAATCACAATCGATTCAGCAATCTCATCTTTTTTATTAAAAATAAATATTAGGGTTTTTCCGCAGAGATGGAACTCCCGGCTCGGGGTCTCTTCCCTCCACCGTCATGGAACTGCCCCAGAGCCCGAGCGGAGGGTGGCCTCACTGAGGCTGCCGGCTCTGGAGGGGTCCCGGCGGCTAAAGCCACGATAGTCATGCGGACGGCGGGCCGGTTGTTTCAACAAGTAACTTAAAGACAAAATGGAAAAACAAGGAGGTTTGTGCCTGAGATCATATTGATGTGAAACCAGGGATGGCCACCTTGTGCCAGATACACCAGAAATATATCTACACGTGGAACAACTCCTACAGAACACCTACTCAACGCTGGCAGAAGACCTCAGACCACCCAAAAGGCAAGAAAGTCCCCACGTACCTGGGTAGGGCAAACGAAAAAAGAATAAACAGAGAAAAAAGAATAGGGACGAGATCTGCACCAGTGGGAGGGAGCTGTAAAGGAGGAAAGGTTTCCACACACTAGGAAGCCCCTTCGCGGGTGGAGACTGTGGCTGGTGGAGGCAGAAAGCTTCGGAGCCGCGGAGGAGAGCACAGCAACAGGGGTGCAGAGGACAAAGCGGAGAGATTCCCGCACAGAGGATCGGTGCCAACCTGCACTCACCAGCCCGAGAGGCTTGTCTGCTCACCCGCCGGGGTGGGCAGGGCTGGGAGCTGAGGCTCGGGCTTTGGTTGGAGCATAGGGAGAGGACTGGGGTTGGGAGCGTGAACACAGCCTGCAGGGGATTAGTGCACCACAGCTAGCCGGGAGTCCGTGTGCTTCTGTGTGAGATTTTGTCTGTATAGCATTGCTTCCACCATTTGTCCTAGGGTTCTATCCGTCCATTTTTTCTGTTTTTTTGTTTTTATCTTTAAAAAAATTTATTTTTCTTAATAATTATTTTTTATTTTAATAATTTTATTTTATCTTCTTTCTTTCTCTCTCTCTTTCTTTCTTTCTTTCCTTCCCTCCCTCCCTTTCTCTTTCTTTCTTTCTTTCTTTCCTTCCCTCCCTCCCTTTCTCCTTCTTTCTTTCTTTCTTTCTTTCTTTCTTTCTTTCTTTCTTTCTTTCTTTTTTCTTTCCTTCCTTCCCTCCCTCCCTCCCCTTCCTTCCTTCCTTCCTGCCTTCCTTCTTTCTATCTTTCTTTCTTTCTTTCCTTCTTTCACTTTTTCTCCCTTTTATTCACAGGCATGTGGATGAAAAGCTCTTTGTGCTGCAGCCAGGAGTCAATGCTGCACCTCTGAGGTGGGAGAGCCAACTTCAGGACACTGGTCAACAAGAGACCTCCCAGCTCCACATAATATCAAACGGTGAAAATCTCCCAGAGATCTCCATCTCAACACCAGCACCCAGCTTCACTCAAGATCAGCAAGCTACAGTGCTGGACACCCTATGCCAAACAACTAGCAACACAGGAACACAACCCCACCCATTAGCAGAGAGGCTGCCTAAAATCATAATAAGTCCACAGACACCCCAAACCACACCACCAGATGTGGACCTGCCCACCAGAAAGACAAATCCAGCCTTATCCACATGAACATAGGCACTAGTGCCCTACACCAGGAAGCCTACACAACCCACTGAACCAACTTTAGCCAACGGGGACAGACATGAAAAACAACGGGAACTACGAACCTGCAGCCTTCAAAAAGGAAACTGCAAACACAGTAAGATAAGCAAAATGAGAAGACAGAAAAACACACAGCAGTTGAAGGAGCAAGATAAAAACTCACCAGACCTAACAAATGAAGAGGAAATAGGCAGCTACCTGAAAAAGAATTCAGAATAATGATAGTAAAGATGAGCCAAAATCTTGGAAATAGAATAGACAAAATGCAAGAAACATTTAACAAGGACCTAGAAGAACTAAAGATGAAACAAGCAAAGATGAACAACACAATAAATGAAATTAAAAATACTCTAGATGGGATCAATAGCAGAAAACTAAGGCAGAAGAACGGATAAGTGACCTGGAAGATAAAATAGTGGAAATAACTACTGCAGAGCAGAATAGAGAAAAAAGAATGAAAAGAACTGAGCACAGTCTCAGAGACCTCTGGGACAACATTAAACGCACCAACATTCGAATTATAGGGGTTCCAGAAGAAGAAGAGAAAAAGAAAGGGACTGAGAAAATATTTGAAGAGATTATAGTTGAAAACTTCCCTAATACGGGAAAGGAAATAGTTAATCAAGTCCAGGAAGCACAGAGAGTCCCATACAGGATAAATCCAAGGAGAAATACGCCAAGACACATATTAATCAAACTGTTAAAAATTAAATACAAAGAAAACATATTAAAAGCAGCAAGGGAAAAACAACAATAACACACAAGGGAATCCCCATAAGGTTAACAGCTGATCTTTCAGCAGAAACTCTGCAAGCCAGAAGGGACTGGCAGGACATATTTACAGTGATGAAGGAGAAAAACCTACAACCAAGATTACTCTACCCAGCAAGGATCTCATTCAGACTTGATGGAGAAATTAAAACCTTTACAGACAAGCAAAAGCTGAGAGAGTTCAACACCACCAAACCAGCTTTACAACAAATGCTAAAGGAACTTCTCTAGGCAAGATACACAAGAGAAGGAAAAGACCTACAATAACAACCCCAAAACAATTAAGAAAATGGGAATAGGAACATACATATCAATAATTACCTTAAATGTAAATGGACTAAATGCTCCCACCAAAAGACACAGACTGGCTGAATGGATACAAAAACAAGACCTATATATATACGCTGTCTACAAGAGACCCACTTCAGACCCAGAGACACATACAGACTGAAAGTAAGGGAATGGAAAAAGATATTCCATGCAAATGGAAATAAAAAGAAAGCTGGAGTAGCAATTCTCATATCAGACAAAATAGATTTTAAAATAAAGACTATTAGAAGCGACAAAGAAGGACACTACATGATGATCAAGGGATCAATCCAAGAAAAAGATATAACAATTGTAAATATTTATGCACCCAACATAGGTGCACCTCAATACATAAGGCAAACACTAACATCCATAAAAGGGGAAATTGACAGTAACACATTCATAGTAGGGGAATTTATCACCCCACTTTCACCATTGGACAGATCATCCAAAATGAAAATAAATAAGGAAACACAAGCTTTAAATGATACATTAAAAAAGATGGACTTAACTGATATTTATTGGACATTCCATCCAAAAGCAACAGAATACACATTTTTCTCAAGTACTCATGGAACATTCTCCAGGATAGATCATATCTTGGGTCACAAATCAAGCCTTGGTAAATTTAAGAAAACTGAAATTGTATCAAGTATCTTTTCTGACCACAATGCTATGAGACTAGATATCAATTACAGGAAAATATCTGTAAAAAATACAAACACATGGAGGCTAAACAATGTACTACGTAATAACGAAGTGATCACTGAAGAAATCAAAGACGAAATAAAAAAGTACCTAGAAAAAATGACAATGGAGACACGATGACCCAAAACCTATGGGATGCGGCAAAAGCAGTTCTAAGACGGAAGTTTATAGCAATACAGTCCTACTCCAAGAAACAATAAAAATCTCAAATAAACAACCTGACCTTGCACCTAGAGCAATTAGAGAAAGAAGAACAAAATAACCACAAAGTTAGCAGAAGGAAAGAAATCATAAAAATCAGATCAGAAATAAATGAAAAAGAAATGAAGGAAACGATAGCAAAGATCAATAAAACTAAAAGGTGGTTCTTTGAGAAGATAAACAAAATTGATAAACCATTAGCCAGACTCATCAAGAAAAAAAAGGGAGAAGACTCAAATGAATAGAATTAGAAATGAAAAAGGAGAAGTAAAAACTGACACTGCAGAAATACAAAAGATCATGAGAGATTACTACAAGCAACTCTATGCCAATAAAATGGACAACCTGGAAGAAATGGACAAATTCTTAGAAATGCACAACCTACAAAGACTGAATCAGGAAGAAATAGAAAATATGAACAGATCAATCACAAGCACTGAAATTGGAACTGTGATTAAAAATCTTCCAAAAAACAAAAGCCCAGGACCAGATGGCTTCACAGGCGAATTCTATCAAACATTTAGAGAAGAGCTAACACCTATACTTCTCAAACTCTTCCAAAATATAGCAGAGGGAGGAACACTCCCAAACTCATTCTACGAGGCCACCATCACCTTGACACCAAAACCAGACAAGGATGTCACAAAGACAGAAAACTACAGGCCAATATCACTGACAAACATAGATGCAAAAATCCTCAACAAAATACTATCAAACAGAATCCAAAAGCACATTCAAAGGATCATACACCATGATCAAGTGGGGTTTATTCCAGGAATGAAAGGATTCTTCAATATACCAAATCAATCAACGTGATACACCATATTAACAAGTTGAAGGAGAAAAACCATATGTTCATCTCAATAGATGCAGAGAAAGCTTTCGACAAAATTCAACACCCATTTATGATAAAAACCCTGCAGAAAGTAGGCATAGAGGGAACTTTCCCCAACATAATAAAAGGCCATATACGACAGCCACAGCCAACATCGTCCTCAATGGTGAAAAACTGAAAGCATTTCCACTAAGATCAGGAACAAGACAAGGTTGCCCACACTCACCACTCTGATTCAACATAGCTTTGGAAGTTTTAGCCACAGCAATCAGAGAAGAAAATGAAATAAAAGGAATCCAAATCGGAAAAGAAGAAGTAAAGCTGTCACTGTTTGCAGATGACATGATACTATACATAGAGAAACCTGAATATGCTACCAGAAAACTCCTAGAGCTAATCAATGAATTTGGTAAAATAGTCGGATACAGAATTAATGCACAGAAATCTCTGGCATTTCTATACACTAATGATGAAAAATCTGAAAGTGAAATCAAGAAAACACTCTCATTTACCATTGCAACGAAAAGAATAAAATATGTAGGAATAAACCTACCTAAGGAGGCAAACGACCTGTATGCAGAAAATTATAAGACACTGATGAAAGAAATTAAAGATGATACAAATAGATGGAGAGATATACCATGTTTTTGGATTGGAAGAATCAACATTGTGAAAATGACTCTACTACACAAAGCAATCTACAGATTCAATGCAATCCCTATCAAATACGACTGGTATTTTTCACAGAACTAGAACAAAAAATTTCACAATTTGTATGGAAACACAAAAGACCCTGAATAGCCAAAGCAATCTTGAGAACGGAAAACAGGGCTGGAGGAATCAGGCTCCCTGACTTCAGACTATACTACAAAGCTACAGTAATCAAGACAGTATGGTACTGGCACAAAAACAGAAAGATAGATCAATGGAACAGGATAGAAAGCACAGAGATAAACCCATGCACACACGGTCACTTAATCTTTGATAAAGGAGGCAGGAATGCACAGTGGAGAAAGGATAGCCTCTTCAATAAGTGGTGCTGGGAAAACTGGACAGGTACATGTAAAAATATGAGATTAGATAACTCCCTAACACCATACACAACAATAAGCTCAAAATGGATTAAAGATCTTAATGTAAGGCCAGAAACTATCAAACTCTTAGAGGAAAACATAGGCAGAACACTCTATGACATAAATCACACCAAGATCTTTTTGACCCACCTCCTAGAGAAATGGAAATAAAAACAAAAATAAACAAATGGAACCTAATGAAACTTCAAAGCGTTTGCACAGCAAAGGAAACCATAAATAAGACCAAAAGACAACCCTCAGAATGGGAGAAAATATTTGCAAATGAAGCAACTGACAAAGGATTAATCTCCTAAATTTACAAGCAGCTCATGCAGCTCAATAAAAAAAGAACTAACAATCCAATCCAAAAATGGGCAGAAGACCTAAATAGACATTTCTCCAAAGAAGATATACAGACTGCCAACAAACACATGAAAGAATGCTCAACATCATTAACCATTAGAGAAATGCAAATCAAAACTACAATGAGATATCATCTCACACCAGTCAGAATGGCCATCATCAAAAAATCTAGAAACAATAAATGCTGGAGAGGGTGTGGAGAAAAGGCAACACTCTTGCACTGCTGGTGGGAATGTGAATTGGTACAGCCACTATGAAGAACAGTATGGAGGTTCCTTAAAAAACTACAAATAGAACTACCATATGACCCAGCAATCCCACTACTGGGCATATACCCTGAGAAAACCATAATTCAAAAAGAGTCATGTACCAAAATGTTCATTGCAGCTCTATTTACAAATAGCCAGGAGATGGAAACAACCTAAGTGTCCATCACTGGATGAATGGATAAAGAAGATGTGACACATATATACAATGGAATATTACTCAGCCATGAAAAGAAATGAAATTGAGCTATTTGTAGTGAGGTGGATGGACCTAGAGTCTGTCATACAGAGTGAAGTAAGTCAGAAAGAGAAAGACAAATACCATATGTTAACACATATATATGGAATTTAAGAAAAAAAAAAAATGTCAGGAAGAACCTAGGGGTAAAACAGGAATAAAGACACAGACCTACTACAGAATGGACTTGAGGATATGGGGAGGGGGAAGGGTAAGCTGTGACAAAGTGAGAGAGTGGCATGGACACATATACACTACCAAACGTAAAATAGATAGCTAGTGGGAAGCAGCCACATGGCACAGGGATATTAGCTCAGTGCTTTGTGACCACCTAGAGGGATGGGATAGGGAGGGTGGGAGGGAGGGAGACGCAAGAGGGAAGAGATATGGGAACATATGTATATGTATAACTGATTCACTTTGTTATAAAGCAGAAACTAACACACCATTGTAAAGCAATTATACTCCAATAAAGATGTAAAAAAATAAAATAAAATAAAATAAATAAAAAATAATTAAAAAAATAAAGTTGGGTCATGTGATTTAAAAAATAAATAAATAAATAAATAAATATTAGGAGAGCTAGCATGTTAGAAAAACTGTGACTGAAATTTGAATCATAATATGAAATTAAATTGTAAAATAATTTGTTCATATATATTTATTATATTCATTTACTATTACATTTATATTATATGAGATAAAATACAAGTAAAGCATAAAATAAAATTTATCATCACAAAAAGAATTAATTAGGTAGAATCTGGACTCACAGAGGTATTGTGACAGATTGTCATCCTCATCCCTAAACAATATATAATGGCAATGAACGTTTTTCTCATCTTGCTGCATAAATTAGATTTATATCAGAAAAATACACTTGCAGTAAATAATACATAGTTAATTTAATACCTTATTTGAAGTTACTGGTGTGCCTTTTGACAAAAACTTTGCCTCTAAAAATGATGGAATCAAATCAGTCACTTTGGAGACCCAAAGATATATTAATCGTCATGCACAACATAGAGACAGCTACAGTAGGAGGCGTAAGAGCATTGATGTCTTGTTAGCTGTGTGCAGCTCACATCGAATGAAACCAGTCTTAGTTAACCAACATTCCCCTTTCCTATCATCCTTCTGCCTGGCCCGACTTCTCTCCGCTCTTCCCCCACTCCTACAATGCCCAGTCCTCTCCACCTGAGATTCTCCTCCAACTCCCAGTCCCTGGAGACAATCATGAACTAGAGTTGCCATGACAATTTCAAAGATAATTAGTTAGGATCAGCATTACTCATGCTATAACTTACATACTAATCATATGTTACTAATCCCATGTTTTATTGATTGAACTTATTTTCACATGTTCATTTTTTCCTCTGCAAAAATGATCATATACTTCCTATGACAAAAGATACCAAACATCTATTGATTTGTCATAAAATTTTACCTAGGAAGGTTACATGTGCACCCTGGAAAGCTTACAGACTTTAATGTACATGACAGTGAACAAAGGCAAAGAAAAATGAATTTCCATTTTTTTTTTTTTTAATTTCACATCTATTGCTCAGACACCTCATGGAGCATGTCCCCTGAGGTTCTGTGGATCTCTGACCTGTCATCAGGCTGCAGACCCTTCTGCTTTAAGCACTGATCACAGTTATTATGGAAAGTCCTGTCTAAAGATAACAGGATTATATAATAATAATTATAATATATAATAATATAGCATAATATTTTAACATATTTTAATAATACAGCATTTGTATCATTATTTTTTCCTTTGAGAAATGCAATCTATTCATTTACATTTGGATTACGATTTTTATGTTTATTAACCATAATTCATAATTCTTGGTTTGGGGACAAGCAATTCTCCCCTTGAGGAGATTAAGATATTTGGACTACAATATTCTTTATTTTTTCCTGAGACATTTTAAGCTTTTAAACAGAAATACTGATGTTCCAAATTGGTTATTATTATTTTTTTTTTGGCCCGCACAGCATGTGCGATCTTAGTTCCCTGACCAGGGATGGAACGGGCACCCCCTGCATTGGAAGCATGGAGTCTTAACCACTGGACCTCCAGGGAAGTCTCCCCCAAACTGGTTATTTCGAAACAATGAAGCAAATTCCAAATCCATGGAATTTCTACCATACACTTCTAAGTACAAAGTAGTAACTGCATCCTCCTAATCCATTTATTTAAAAGAAAAAAACATGCCTCGTTTGCCCATTTGATCTTCCTTCACTTTATCCCTAGGAGCATTAGGATTTCCATTTGTCTCTGTTGGGATTGAAAAACTTAATTCTACTGCTGCAGGCTAGACCGGGGACATGCTCAATGAAGCAGCAACTCAGAGCCTATTTCTCCTCTCACGTTATTGCTGCTGCTGCACATGCTCAGAAAAGCTGCACCTTGGGTGTCCCACGTTGTGGTTATAGGCATTTATTTGGGATCATTACCACAGCAGTTAGAGGATCCCTGTCTGCATATCCTGTAGGGTCCCCCAGTAGACACAATTTTGTACAACCACTGGTGTGAGCATCCTGTTAATGACGACGGCTCTATCCTCTGTGTTGGTAGGTGGGGCTTTTCCTCTAAGTCCTGTTCAGGACATGTCAGGCAGCTAGTATAACATTCAATCGGGTGTTCTGTTCTCCTACCTGCTATTCATCTTTGTATGTTTTGCTTGGTATTCTTAAATACCATAATTCCTACTCTGAAAAGTTTATATATAATAAACTTTTATACACTATAGTATATAAATAATACTATACAGAATTCGATTATACTAGATTAGGGCTAATTGCCACCAAAAAAGAAAAAAGTGTGCTTCTTAAGAAACTCAGAAGCTCTTGTGACTTCAGTTAGATTTAGACCAAGAAGGATTCCTAAGAGCAAATTTAGAGAAAAAGAAAAGAGGTATTAAGTAGCTTTTCCTCTCTAGGAATTTTTAATACTATTTTATTGAATTAGAACAGTGTAACATGTGAAATGTAGTATAATTTCATCATTTGACTCTAAATATCAGTCTGCATTGGAAATGCATTTTATCATTAATTACAGGTTCACAATCCTTTATCCACAATCTAAAATCCAACCAGATCTGAAAAACATTTTCATAAGGTGATTCAAAAACTCATCTGGCAGCAAAATCTGATTCAAATTCCATGAAGTTACTTA
The DNA here is from genome assembly GCF_003676395.1 of Aethalodelphis obliquidens. NCBI lineage: Eukaryota > Metazoa > Chordata > Mammalia > Artiodactyla > Delphinidae > Aethalodelphis > Aethalodelphis obliquidens. Next base: position 42,865,300 of record NW_020837948.1, on the reverse strand, counting down.
TCCACTTAGTGTGAATACTCATACATTTTACTTCAGAAATATTTATAAGTGTGATTTCCTGATGTTGCCCCAGCACCCCCGGCCATGAGCATTATACATGGCATATGCACTCTCTAAATGCTAAAAATTATAAATTATGATAGCACATCTAGCCCAAAGTTTTCACATAAAGGGTCATGGATTGATAACTTTATAGCTGAATGCTAGTACTTACTTGAGAGCTATGCCTAATGTGTGTTTGTGTATGTGTGTGTATTCATGAACACACACAATTGAAATAAAAAGGCAAGAATCAGAAGAAAAATTAAGAATATGTTAAACTTCAAGCTATATTGTATTGTGTAGAATAAAATTGAAAGAATAATAAATATAAACAAAAACAGGGTTTTAGCTAAATGTATTCGAGTACAGCTGTATAAGGGATCCAAGTAGCCATAAAAATGAGTGCATTCCAGAGTATTTGGTGACATGGAAAATGTTCACAGTGCATTATTAATGGAAAAGCAGGTCACAAACACTTTAAATAGAATGCAACTTTTATAAAACAATATACATACATGTATAGAAATTAATGTGAGCAAATATACAATAACAGATTAATGGTTATTTCTGGATGATGGGTTTTTCGATGGTTTTTATTTTCAACGCTTTGGTTTTTCCTTAGTTTCTTTTTCTACCATAAAATTTTATTGCTCTTATTTTTTTTTTTCAAGTATCTGTCCAGATTTTTTTCTTTCATCTTCCCTTAGCCTTTCTTAACAAACAAAACAAAAGCTTAAAAAAATATAACTGAGCCTCAGATGCTGAATAATTGTTTGCCCTGCCCTGGCTGTGTCTATGAAAAGCTGGTGCAGTGTTTGTTTGCTCTGGTGGGTTAGATTTCATTTCATGAAAAAGAGAATTACACAGAACAACACAAAGAAATGTTAGCATTTATGGGCTGTGCTTTGTCTACAAAGATGATGTTATTGACTCCTTGACACTAGGAAACTTCAGTATTTCTTCATGGCTGCAATTATACAATTTGGGAAATGAACCAGACACCATAGCTTCATCTAAATGATACCTGTAGACATAAAGTGCCGTGGCTGCCATTTTTCTCCCAGCTTCTATTGCACACAGCAAAGCAATAATGTACAGCCTAAACTCCCATTCTCTTCAAATTGTATGTTCTTTAAATAAACTGTATTTTAAATTAGGATCGTAAATATTACTCTTCCTCAACACATGATATGTGGCATCATCTTTGTGTTATAATGCAATATTTTAATAAGCTTATACAATATTATTTTATTGAAGTGCTGCAAAACACGAAACATTTTCACAGGGAGAACAAGCCATCAATCTAGACTTTTTGTGAATTTATATCCTTGAACTTTGAAGGCCAATCTAAATATTGATCTAAACTGCCCATACCAATCTCTAGGTCCCCAGGCCACATAACTCCATATGCAGCATAATTCCTTCTACAATGGAGCTTATAGTCAAGGTCATAAAGTATTTTGTTAATGTATCAGCAAATATCTATTAAATCTCTTTAACATACATAATCTTTCCCTTATTTTTTAAGTCCCAAACATAGGTCTGGCCCTGTCCTTGGAGAGCTTATATACTACTTGGGAAGAACAAATATTCATATATGGGGAGTTAAATCACAATACAAAAATTCAAAATAATATGTGAAGAGAGGTTACAGAGATGCACGTGATTGAATGCCAAATATCTGCGAGTACTTTTAACTCAGAGTATTGTTGATTCCTGGGATTTGGACATTCATAATGCAAGACTATGAAGGAGGCAAGGCTGAGAAGGAGGCAGAGCTTCAAACGTGCCCTGAAGAAGTTACAAGATATGAGCAGAGAGGAAGATGCACATTCCAGGTGGGAAGAATAGTATGAGTTGAGATTCAGAGGAGTTAAAAACAAAGATAATATAATTGCTAAGATTTCCTGAGGGTTTACTGTGTGCCTGGCACTGCTGACTCCTATAGTCTTCACAAAAACTCTATGAGATTAGTGCCACTATGAGCCCATTCATGACCACTCCAGCTAAAACAGCCTTCCCACCACTGCCATCCTCTCTCTCTCTCTCTCTCTCTCTCTCTCTCTCTCTCTCTCTCTCTCATATTACTCTGCTTCATTTTCTTCATGACACTTTGATTGTCAAAATATACATCATTTATTAACTTATTTATTTATTTAATGAAAGCTCCAAGAAGGCTGGGATGTGTTCAACCACAATATCCCTAGTGCCGAAACAATGTCTGGTCCAGAGTCACACACAATATATTTATGAACGGTATCATCTCCTTTTCCAAATTAGGACCCTAATGCAGTGAGAGGTTACAAACTAGCCCAGGGCCCCACAGTCAGGATTTGAACTCAGGTCTGTTTACTCCAGAACGATATGCTACACTATCCCCAAAGAATCACTGGAAAAAAATAAGTAGGTCCCTTTTGGAGAACATATAAATTTTCCTGGAGTTCTTGTTTTATTTATTTGTTGTTCACCGCATCCTAACAGTAGGAAAAAAATTATAATGGAATTTAGTGTCAGACTATATAGACATTGATTTTCAGTTTAAGATTTCTGAATTTTATTATGATAAGACATTATAGAATGTAAACAGATTTGGGGAAAATTAATGTATCTGTCTTGTATAGGTTGGAATGAGGAAGACTAAGCCTAAAACCAGAACTTTAATTGCTGAGGCCAGTCATGAGCATATAGCTTTTAGCACTGTATAGGGAGGAGAGAAAATATATGAAGAATTACAGAAAAAAATAATTCTTGTTATGTAAATCTCTCTGCCTGCAAAGTCTTCCATCCATTTATCCTCTATGGGAAGCTTAGCCTTCCAGACTTGTATAAATCTAGACTCTCCTAGGATGCCTTCTTATGGAATTCTTCCAGCAATTCCAGGCCCAAGGCCTTTGCACATGCTCACATAGTGTCACACTAGAGTCTAATACGGTTAATGACATAGGGAAAAAACAAAGGTGTAGGTCTTCTGTGAGTTCCTTGAGAGCAGAGAGTAGGTTTTATCCATCTGTTTATCTCCAGCAACTACCACAGTATCGGGTACTTATGACACTAACATTCGTTGCATGGGCAAAGCAGATACCCTGAGATTCTCAGACCTGGGTGTGGGAGAAAGGTGGCCATTCTGACAGAAATAGGCACTCCGGGACTGTGCTGGAATGATAGCTGGGGGGTTATTGACAAATAGAGATGCCAAGAAGAGGAGCCAGGGAGAATGGCACATACATTTTTAGACACTAAATAAGCTGAAGTGTTAGTCAGGAGTCACGTTGAAATGTTCCACCAGAATCAAGGGGTAGGATACTGAAGTTCTGAAGGCCAAGATTGAAGACGTAGGATGTAAGTGTTATTCACATAAAGATGAAAGTTGAAGATGTGAGTGTAGATGTAATCCCTAAATTCACAGCAGCTGAAACAACAAGAGACCAAAGAACTAAGAGCTAAATCGTGGAATAAACCCACAGAGAGGAACCAAAGAGAGACACAGCTACCCTGTGGAGAACCACAGAAGGAATAATACAACATAACCTTCTCATCTAATTTTATGCAAATTTATTTTACAAAGCTTCTCTTTGCAAGTAATATTGTGTGTACCTCTTTTATTTTCAAAATTCAGCTTCTCTGAAAGCAAATATTGGTAGACATCAAGTTTCTCTTGCCCTCTCTGTCATGTTATTATCAAATCGTGAGTATTTTGGCATATGTGTGTGTTGGTGACTATTAAGTTATAAAGTTTTCCATCTGATCAGATATTACATACTCACCAAAACTTGTGCAGAATGCACTTATTAAAAGGAAATTGTGCAAGCTTCAATAATTTCTCTTGATTATCATTAATCATACATATTGCATTTTTAAGTTGTTCTAACAGATATTCAGTATCAACAGATTGTAATTCTCTAGCAAGGTATAAAATAGGCATTAAAACTATTTCTAAACTATCATATAGGATAATGTATGAAGCATTTCACATAATAGCAGATTAAGTGTCATAAAATACTAGTCAAGTACTAACATAGTCATTAATACTCTTCTTTTAACAAAAGGCAATTTCACAGCCTCATTTACCAACTGGAATATCCCAAGTCTACTTCATAATTATGCTTTTTATTCATCTCTGTAAATTCTACTTAGTGCTATTTGGCAATTTCTTAACATAAATGCCCTGGATGTTGTTAAATTGGATTAATAGCTTTATAAGTAATATATAATATGTATATATTTAACTGTAGGTGATTTGACTTGTAGCCATCTCTTTTTTTAATACTCCGTTATATGTTTAGAATTTATTTTGTTGGAGCTAATTTTAACCTCAATATTTTACAACATCTCTTTATGATGTTAGTTTTATAAATAGAAGGATATGGAAGACTGGGGGTTGTGATCAGCCCTAGCTCTCCTCACATTGTTTTGGCCCGAGGCATGCCTGAGGATGGAATCATTTCAGGTGGATTAGAACCCAGATTAATAATCATAAAAGTATTGCAACAGAATCTCCTTTTTAAAAATATATATTTCCAATTCTTTTCAATGCGGATGGAGTATCAAAGTAAACAACTTCATTAGGCATGTGAAAGTACATTTTAGAGAAAGTACATTTGGCTTAAAATTATAAGCATCTTTCTGCATCAGGTTTTTTTGAATTTAAGGACAATCTTTCAATTAACTGGGCCTGCTGCTACTACTAAAAGTAGTTTGAGTCAATAGCAGTTTGATTGGACATTCAGAATTACAGCTCCAGGAAGTTCTTAAAAGGTCAACTACTCCTTCTCCCCGCACTTAAGCAATTAAAATTGCACTTAAATATGGAGTGAAAAGACAGAAAGAAAGTAGGTTTACTGAAGACAAACAGTAGGCCAAGTACTGCTGGTACCAAGATGAATACGCCAAGGCCCCCATCTCAATAAGTTCACAGACTAACTTGGTTTATGGGCATATAAACAAATAATTGAACTAATGCATGCATAGTTTTTGCATAGTGCCTGGCACATAAGTCCTCAGTAGTGGTCTTTATGTTAGCTGTTAATAAAGTGCTCACCAAATGCAAGAAGTCATCAAGCTAATGCACAAAAATCCAAAGAAAACATACTCACATTTCAGTCTGCAGGATCTCGGATCAAAGTGATTTCATTCATTCATTCACTCCTTCATACCTGAAAGGCATTAATTACAGTATAGTGACTAAGAGTGTGGAAACTAACAACTGTTTGGCTTCCAATCTAAGCTCCACAACATAACTGGTTGCTCCCTCATTAGTTAAACAGGGATGTAGTTACTTCGCAAGAGTGTCTTGAGGGTTGATGAATTTACATGATTTGATACTTGTAAAGTGCCTGACACAGAAAAAGTGCTTAACAATTCAGAGACTATTATTTTCATCACATTTGTATCACACGTTTACAGGGCAAAGTACTAGGTATTTTTGGGAACCAAAAAGAGTACACCCTTCTCCCCAGCCGCACTGTTCTCCCCGCACTCTCCAAGCCAGTCAGATGGTCTTTTTGGCTTCCTTGACGCTGTCACAGTTTGCTCCTATGTCTGTGACTGTCCCTCATACTGCTCCTTCTGCCCAGAAAACTCTCCTTTCTTTTTCTATACAATTCTTATTAACTCCTCGTATTTAGGTCAACTATCCCTTTCTCTGGAAAGTTTTTCCTGATTGCTTAGTTTAAACCTTGTTTCTTTGCTATCTGCTGTCATAAAACTGAGTTCCTTCATGGCACTTATGTTGGTTTGCAATTTGTTGTATGATACTAGAGGACAGGCATCTTTTCTGTTTTTCTCATAATCGTATCCCAGCTCTTAATGTAGTACACAGTGAAGTGCATAGTAATCCTTCAATAAATATTAGAAGAATGAATGTACTCACAGTATTCTGATTTTAACAATATAGAATCTCCTACTTTAAATCTTACGTAATGAAGACCAAAGTCAGCTTAATGAGGCTAAGAAAGCGGCTGCATGGGTCCACTATCTCATTTAACTTTTAAAAACAACCCTATAAAATGAAGATTATCATTTGCATTTTGCTAGTGAAAAAGGTAAGCCTAAGAGTATTTAGGTAGCACAAGAATTCTAGTGAGAAGAGACTGAAATTGAAACATAAGTAGGACATATTCTTTTCTGCTTATTACACTTTTCTAAAAAAGCTCTACTAGAGAGACAAGGCCTCATTTGATAATGCATGTGGGGCTGAAGATAAGACTCCAGGGATTAATAAGTACGATCGACTGTGTATAGTATTTTATCTTCCCTCTCCACTTCTAAGCTGCACAATTTCAGTATTGGGTGCCTCTAGCCTTACATGTTCTCAAAGTAGGTGAGAGTCTCAGAGTTTCTTTTGAATCACAGCTGCATTTACAACAGTCTAGGAAATGGCATCCTTTGCTTATACAGTGTGTTTTGGTTTTGATCCAGTCTCTCATTCTCTAGCTCAAGGCCATAAATATAATGTCTCATTTAGGCCTTTGACTATGTGTCCTGAGCGAACAATCTGTGGATTCTATATTATGGCAAATCATAATCTAGAGGTCTCCGTAGAGAAGGCTCTTACCTTCTAGTGACTTTTTTCATTGGTTGTTACATTTGTTAGAGGTAAATCCTCAGCCCTTAATTTCTTAGTTTATAAAACTGTTTTAAATTATAAACCCTGCATATATTTGTTAAAACAAAAATTCAGAGTAGTACAGAAGAGTATAAAATAAAAAGTTAAATGTTCCATTCCCAAACCATCTCCTATTCCATTACCAGAGGCAACTTATTTTAATGATTTCTGTTTTACTTATTTTATGGTGATTAGTACCATATGTTAATATTTATAATTCTATGTCTTTATCACTTTCAGATAGTATCTACTAACTTCCCACTATGAAAAATAAAGAATTTAAACCAATTATATACCTACCTCTCGCCCCTCTCCTCCTCCCACTTCTTGTTTTTGTCCGTCATGTTTTATAAATTTTTCTAGTAGCAACATTTTGTCATGAAATGTTAACCTCAATCCTCTGCTTAGTCTTTTTCCCTATTCTTAGACAATATCCATTCACTATGCACTGTATGAGATGAGGAAATTAGTACATCTACATATCCATTTCTGCCACCTGTTTTCTACCAACTTCTATTGGCTAAACATTTATTCATATTGTTGAAGTCTATAATATTTACATTCTATTCTATATTTATTTTTGCTTTCCACATTTTGTCTATAGATGGATTCAAAAATTTGAAAACAATATATAACATTTATATAATTATTGTTATTAAGTAGATTATTTTTATTGTGAAATTAAATAAAGTAATTAGAGGGTTTCCAGAGTTCTGTAGGATAATGGCTGCCACCTAAGTTTGAATCACCAGCATCTTCCAAAAACCATTTGGGATGAAAAGAGCACATAGTATCATCTGTATCCCATGCCAACAGCAGAACAAATAGAAAAGACTAAAACTTCAATTTACATGTAAGTGGGAAAACCTGACTCTAGCACAGGCAGTCTCTGAGAATCCTCCAAGGTAGAAAATGTTGGGAGACAATTCTACATTAGGTCTCGAGATTCTACGTGTTCTGTGAGCAACTCATTGATTGCACTTCATTTCAGACTATCTTTGTAAGGTTGTTTTTATAGTAAACAGCCATAGAAGATAGAGATAGTGTTTCTTTCTGGAAAAAAAAAAAAAGTCAGGCTTGCCTTGAAAGATAAATACAGTATCACCATCTGGAACACAGGATGGCATGCTTACTGCCCAGTATAGGGATGTACAAAGCTTCGAGTTCCCCTCCTATAACACGTCCAAATTTATGTGCAGATATCCTATGGCCCTCTTTTCATTGCTCTATGGAAACTGAGGTTTAGAGAACTAGCAAAAATAATACTGATACTCTAATTATTGCTATTGCTGTGAGTAATAAACAGTTCTTCAGCTCTGATCCAGGAGTCTTGTGTCTTCTACCAGCATCCAGAAAACTGTCAGATTAGCTTACAAGTAGGGTAAAATCTCAAACTCTTCATTCTTGACAGTCAGGTGGGGACTATGAAGAAGAGAAGAAAAGAGTGCTAGGGGTCCCAATGGTGGCAAAATAGAGATAACATCAACAAGATTCCACTACAGAAAGAGATAGTCCTATCCTGAGTGGGAAATACTGAGAGATCTGAGACCTGGATGACCCAAGCAAATGTTCCTAGAAAGTCAAAAGAAAGGCCCTTGAAAAGTATGCACACTAGATGTGGCAGTTTGGGGGAAGGCAACTCTCTGGGAAGGGATTTATGTAGCAATTAGAGTGTCCCCTAGAGGTAAATGAAAGAAGGAAATAGATGCAGATGAAGGTCCCTTTGAAGCAAAACAGCCTAAAGAATCAGGAGACACACCAGAAATAAAAAATAATTAAGGTAAAAAGTAAGAAGAGTATTCCTTAAAAAATAGAAGCCCTTCACACTCCACTAGAGCAACAAAAGAGGGAACAATTAAAACTGAGAAACCTAGTAAGCCTCCATATGCCTCCCTCGTCCAATACCCTCTTTTTTGGTGTGTATGGAACATGGATATCTTTAGACCACAAAGAAAGCTTTATTTCATTAAAGAAAGCTTAAATTATATTAAGTAGAAATAAAATAAATAGAATTTTCTGGTCACAATGAAATAAAATCCAAATTAATAACAAAATCATAAAAACAGAAGCAAAACACCCTTCCACTTAGAAAACTCTATTAACTCTTGGAGGGGAAAGAGAAAATGTAAACGTATATCACAGAATCTCTAAAATAATGTTAATATAAACTACACAAATATCCAATCTGTGGGATAAAATTAGAGCAATGCTCATAGGAAAATTCTTTGCTTTCAATATTTATGTTGATAGAAGTGAAATACAAAAAAATAAAACGAACTTCTCGCTCAAAGGTGGAAAAAGAAAAATTAATTGAAAAAAAGAAGAAAAGTAAAAATTAATGAGTCAGAATTAGAAAAATAAGACAATAAATAAAATTGGTTATTTGAAAATTTTAATAAGATACATCAACCAGTAGCTAATCTAAACAGGAAAAAAATGAGAAAGTACATAAACTTAAGAAATGACAAGGAGAAATAACCATTTAAACAGGGGGATATTTTTAAATTTTAAGAGATCATTTTGCACAACTTTATGCAAATAAATTTTAAAACAAAGGAAACTAATGTTAAAAAAGAGAGCGAGTGAGAGAGGTCAATTTGAAAGAAGCAACAAAGGTTTTAAAAAGCTATTCTATAAAAACACACCTGCCCCAGATGGTTTCTCAGGGGAAATCCATCAGACTTCAAAGATAAGATAATCCCAATCCCACATAAACTGTTCCAGAGCATAGAAACAAGAAAAACATAATCTGTACTTTTTTTAAATGAAAAGAGTATAATATTTATACCTAATCTGATAGAAACTACACAAGAAAAAAGCAACTAAAATCAAACTTCATTTATAAACACTATATTACTTTGCTAAGGCTGCCACAACAAAATACCACAGATCAGGTGACTTAAACAACAAAAATTTATTTTCTCACAGCCCTTAAGGCTGGAAGTCCAAGATCAAGGAGTTGACAAGTTTGGTTTCTCCTGAGCCCTCTCTCCTTTGCTTGCAGATGGCCAATTTTTCACTATGTCCTCACATGACCTTTGCTCTCTGGGCACACAGACAGCCCAGGTGACTCTTCCTCTTCTTATTAGGACACTGAATCAGATCGGATTAGGACCCTTAAGACCTCATTTAATCTTAATTAGCTCTTTAAATCCCTATCTCCAACTACAGTCACATCGAGAGTTAGGGCTTCAACCATGAATTTGAGGGGAAACACAATTCAGTCTTTAACAAACCTTTCTCAATACTCCTAGATAAAATGTTAGGAAACAATTTGGTAATGCAAAAAAATATAATTATATTTCATTCATTACTAAATAGAGTATATCACAGGAATGCAAGAATAAAATTACCAGTCAAAAATGTCAGAGGTATTTTCCTTTTGACTTAGGCAGTCTCACCTCTAGGAATCTACACTGAAGATATTTCCCAACATGTATAAAGCCACATTTGTACACCATTATTGATTATTGTAGTATTGTGTAATAACATAAGACTGCAAACAACCCAAATGTTCATCAGCAGGAGACTGATTAAACTATGGTACATCCACAAAATGCGGTCATAAAAAAGTGAGAAGGATCTGTGTATACTGCTACTGAGTGGTCTTCAGGATATATTATTATTATTATTAATATATATATTATATATTATTTTATGAAAAAGTAAGGCATGACAAGGTGCAATACAGTATACTATCTTTTGTATACAAAGAAAGGAAAAATATACATACACATATACGTGTGTATGTGTGTAAGAAAAAAGTATATACATATATACACATACTTTTTTTTTAAAGAAACATTTATGTATTAAGGGGGACAAAAAGAGTGGAGGGAATAGAGATATAAGTGAGAACTTCTGAGTATGTCTTTAAATATAATTTTGACTTTAAAACCATGTAAATATTCTACTGATTGAAAAAATAATTCAAAGAGAAAAAAAAAACTCTAAAGCTGAAAAAAATGAAATAAGTGAACCTAACCATGCAGCAAATTGGCAATATAATTATCTAAAGGAAAGACTCATTTTAATTGTCTTTTGGATAAAGTACTCTATACATCCTTTCTGGGGTATACTCTAAGGACAAAAAGAACAACAAAAAAACTTAAACCTCACTCAACAGTTTTAATTTTGGTAGTAGTTATGATGCCATTATTTTGGCAGTTATAAGAACTAAATTCTGCAGTGCTTAATAAGGTGTGCTCAATGGGTGTCAGGTTTAAAATTTGCTATTTCCTCATGAATGGCAAATTCATAAGGTGCATTACAAAACAATGGGGTGAGAAGGGCATAGGAGTACTGGTGGTGTACCAAAATCCGTAGTGTAAGTAGGAAGAAGATAAATCTAGTCCCCTTTCTTTTTTAACTTGAGTCAACAAGGTAGCAATTGTATGCAGTTTAAAATTTTTAAGTCAACAAATACTCAAGTTTTGAGAAGGTTCGAGAAGCTGAAAACCTTAGCTCAGGCCTAAAATGTGTTCACGCTATATACTAGTGAAATTTGGGAAGTTTAACAAATGTGTTGCAATATCTGTTCTGAAGGACAGTCCATGATGCCATTTCCTGGCTACCTGAAATTAGTCTGACCCAGAATAACAACTCCTATTTTCCTAAATAAAATGAATGGTAAGAATTAAGCAAGTTATACATACATATTTGGATATGACGTCCAGAAAAACAATCCAAACCTTTGGGTTTCTGGAGAATCATCTTCCTATTTTGGAGACCGTACATATCACAAAAGACAGGCAGAGGAAGTGAGTAGTTTGAATGATAGAGCTTGAATGACAGAGTAAGAATGATGATGTTATACCTCAGGAAAAGAAAAAGTAAGATTGTATATCATTTTTTTAAATTTAACTGTACAAATTCAAGCTGGGAAAAACCAGGTTTAACTGCTGTTAATAAAACCGTGTTTTATTAACATGGGTTCATCAGTTAAATTCATTACACCTGTAACCTGCCTTCATTAATCAAGGCATGTAGCCTAAACAAGAAGATGTTTCCCTGAGTTGTTTTCCAGGAACTTGGAGCTTGGAACTTCCAGCTCAATCCAGTTAAGACTGGATAGGACCACCAACCCTCCAACTGGGCATGGGCACGTGTCCACTCAGCGACCTTTTTATGTCAGAGGGCTGAACACTACACCCTCAGATTGTGCTATAGTGGCCATTTTCTGAACACCAGTCCCATGAAGAAGCCTGTAGCTCACTTAGGCCTCTGCAGAATGACGATTACCTCACCTTTTTCTTATTTCCAATCACCTTTCTCCACACGCCTCATGCTTCACACTCTTCAGCTGGTCCTGCTGCTTTATTCTTCATCACACAAATACCCCAGCCCCTTGCCTTGGTGGCGGGTGCGGATTTGAAATTTGTTCCCCTGTCTCCTCGCTTGTGAATAAACCCTCTCCTTGCTGCAAACCTCTGCAACGGCTCAGCATTTGGCTTGCTGAGCATCGGACAAACGAACCTGGTTCAGCAACATTAATATTATTTGGGTTTATTTTATTTTACTTTATTAATTTTTGGAGACTTGCCCACAATTGTGAATGAGCCAACATATTATGATGTAGGTGCAGAGAGATGAATACAGTCATAGACTTTAAGAAGAGAAATACTAATCAGAACAAGGGAAGTATTAACTCCCTTACTGTAAACTGAAGACCAAGTCTAGATTCTATTTAATTCTAGGCATCCCATCTTTAAAATGATATTGATATGAAGTATAAAAGGCTCAACATTCTGACCTCTTAGTTTCTTGACCTTCTTATCTTCAATGACCTTATCTTCCAACTTTCCTTAGTCTCCCTCCATCCTATGTGTGGTGGCTTGCAGAGTGAGGAGGGATCTGTAAGAGTTTATGCAGGTTCTCTTGTCCTAAACTACCAGTTCTCAACCCTGGCTGCCCATGAGTGTAATCTGGGGAGGCATTAAAATATATTCATGTTTGAAACCCACTCTGGTATAATTAAAACAGGGCTGGGGTGAGGGGTGGGAGGAGATCTGGTCAATTTTTAAGGTTCTACAGATGTTTCCAATATGCAGTCAGGGTTGAGGATCCCCATTTAAAAAAGATCCTATGGGCTTCATAGGCAGGGATTAGTATTTCCCTGACAGTGCTGGTGGGATCTGAAAGGTATGCTTTCTGAGTTCATATATTTTCAAATACTGATTTATTAAAGTAGAAAAATATAGTAAGCTATTTAGGTGTTTTAGTCTGGGTATCTTCCCCAAACATTAACTTATGCTCCCCAAATTTATAAACATCATTTACCAGAGAAGGGAAAAAGAATACTTGGGTAATATTTTGATAAAAGCTTTCAAATCCAGTATTGTAAATAAAATTGATGAGATATTTTTTCCAGGTCAGATACTAAAAGTGTCTGGTGATTTACATATAAATATTTCACAATAGGAACATGACCTAGTAACTACATCAGTGAAACTATTTTTTTTAAAGAACTGTTTTAGCATGATAGTTTTGAATTATAAACATATACTATAGGGTTGAATGTCTTAGTGGAATGAGAAAGGAAGTTAGTCTCACATGCATAGGCTGATAGAAGAGGACAGAAAGGATGTAATTAAATGTAAAATAAATACATACTTTGTTTTCTTAAGAATGAAGCAAGTGGTAAAAACTGTGGTAGATCTTTTCATCTGTTGCTATGCCAACAGGAAATTTTTAAATGGATCCAAGAAATGGGACAATTTTCAGGAATATTAGTACAACCTATTTCAAATAAGTAAAACTGTATTCATATTATCCCCCCCAAGGGAACAGAGTCTTGAGGGAATTAGTGCAGAATTAATTGATCAAGTTTTGTTTTGTTTTTTTCCTGTAACCACAGCAGGCATGAGACACAGAATCTCATGCTATATTTTTCTGAGATCTAGATCTGGATTTAGGTTAAACTTTTTGAGGATTGTGGGCAGTACTGTTCCCCAGTGTATAGGTAGCAAGACAGCATGTTTCTACCATCTTAAGAATGATTAATACATATAACGAGACAAAAGTCAATAAATCTTGACATGCATTTCTCAGCATAATACCAAGATGATATAGTTTTCAAATATAAAAACATCTTAACAAAATACATCTCATATACAAATTAGCAGCATCCTTTCTGAGTCAAAGAGAGACATTTTTTCTAAGGAGAAACAAAGATTAAGATGAAACATGACCTGAAATCTACAAATTATAGAAAATTATAAATTCATCCGATTCTATTTATGTGAGATAGGATTTTAACAACTGGATATTCAGAGAAATGATCAATTTCTTCACAGCTTTTTCTCAAGTAAATACGGGCATTTGGTTTTGGGGGGAACGTTATTTTGTTTATATTGTAAAAGTACATTTAGGAAAACATTTTAGCACATTCAGAGGATCTTTCCTTAACTGGGGAGCAGGTCAGGAATAGATTGCCTCAGCAGAAAATAAAACGAAGGGCTTGCCTGGTGGCGCAGTGGTTGAGAGTCCGCCTGCCAATGCAGGGGATGCGGGTTCGTGCCCCGGTCCGGGAAGATCCCACATGCCGCGGAGCGGCTGGGCCCGTGAGCCATGGCCGCTGAGCCTGCGCGTCCGGAGCCTGTGCTCCACAACAGGAGAGGCTACAACAGTGAGAGGCCCGCATACAGCAAAAATAAAAATAAAATAAAATAAAATGAAAATTTAGTTCAACTGCCTTTCCTGGAGGTATGTCTGTAAAGAAAGAAGTAGATAATCCACAGTAATTAAAAGTATTTTCAATTAAATGCTTGTCTGTATTGGTGAGTCTGCCTTATTGCCTATGAGAGAAAAACCCCTACTTCAGCTTCATTTCAAGTGTTTATTTTTAAATGACTTAATTACCAAATGGAGCAACTGTGAACTACGATTTCTTATCATATTATGATTTTTTTTTAAATTCTGAAGCTGAGAAAACATTTGAAAATGGGTAGCATGGGGGGAAGCGGCATTCCTTTTTTTCCACTAGGTTTCTATCATTTATCCTTGGTTTTTGCTTTATTTTTTAAACATGTGGAGCTGAACAGATCCACAAATAGACTGTCTGAGCTCATCTTTAAGTCTTGAGCATATTCACATAGAGAGAAAGATTGCCCGCTGGCTACTGCCTATCACCCAGCTTTATCTTTGTTTTCTGAATAGTGAACCACTACTATTATTTACATTAATATTACATGATAAATGACAGCTTTATCGGTAACAGTAGCGCCCTTTAGCAGTCAGCTAACGTGACTATGCCTTTATCTAAGAAATAGAAGCTCCACTTACACCTACTTCTATACTTAGCGTACATTATTATCTTGGACTATCTGGAATATCTAGATATCTTGGGGTACAGTTGTAGCTTGTTAGTTACCAAAAAAAATGAGATTTGGTAAATATACATCATCATATGCTTAAACATGCCTAGCTGTCCAGTCTTATGTCACAAAGTGGATGCCCACAAACAGCAGCATTTTGGAAAAATGTTAATGAGCATGGTCGAATACACACAGGGAAATCTAATCTGTACCAATGGTATTCTAACCGTTTAACAACAGAGTTCCTTCTTTCTGAGCGGAGCTCAACATGTAAAATAGACAAGCAACAGTGACCCTCACTCTGGGCTTTCCCAGCCACCTAGGTGCCTCTAAGAAATCTTAGCACCCTACTAAGGATAGTTTGAAAACCACTAGCATTAATTTTCATCACATTCTTTAGTCATTCTTTCATCATATTTTTTCTAAGTTTTCCCTTTTAACACAGAGTACTGTATATTTCAATCTGTAAATATTTGGAAACTCCTCCACCATCTCAATTAGTCATGATTCTTCTGGATCTTTCATCTCATTTTATTCAACCTCTCCATGCTGCTTTTTCCTCATCTGTAAAATGGTGATTATAGCAGTACTTAATTTTTGTCAGTATTACTATATTTATACATAAAGTATAATATATAATTAATAATATTTAATAGTATACATATAATTAATAATATTTAATAAAATATATTTTTATTGATATGTAGAAAGTTTGGGGGACAATAAGCAATAAATAAAGCATTTGTCAAGTGCAAAAATAAATGCTTAAGTAGAGTTGATGCAATTTTATCAGTGTAGAAGCAACATGTTTTTAAAGCCAAAGTATTATTTTCTATTTGTTTCTCATTTTTTATGCCAATGTTGAGTTGAAGTATTCAGGAAATGATCCATCTCAGAGATTTCATTTTCCATAAAGGGACCTTTCCAAAAGTCCAGAGGCTCAGCTATACATGGGAAGATACTTGTGGTTCTTTTTCCCCCTCACACTTGCCCCCAGTCAATCTCATCTGCCACTCGTCAGGCACACTACAATGTAGCTTATTTTCATACGTTTGGTCTATCAGAACACTGAGGAGCTAAATATCACCTCTAAACCTATCTGATTTCATTGTTTACTGTATTTTCAGAACATTTATAACATGTTAAATATGGCAGCAGCCCTGGGCCTTCAGAAACGCCTCTGTTTTTACTTCTCTCTCCTACATTTTGTTTACTTTACATCATTTAATGAGGACTGGGATCTTGATTGGTTTAACTTTAGGATTATTTCAAGGATCTTCTTCTTGGGAATGAGTAGGAAGAATTAAAACAATTTGCATAAAAAATGTCTTAGTGGCTTTACCTAGAGAAACAAGAAAGCAAGAAAAAAAAAATTCATGAAAGTTAAAGACCCAAGGCCAGAACAAGGGCAAGTGCCTGGCTGCCAGAAATACCAGATAGTCTTTTCTTCCTGCATTTTTGTCATAATTGTATTTATTTTGTTTATCGGGCTATCTTAGGGGGGTTCCTCATATCCTTGAAGTGAGTTTGAGTAGGCGGAACTGCTGCTCAAGGGATCCCTCATTTAATGGCAAAAGCAGTTTAGATGACAAAGCTGAGATCTTGAGGCATTAATAAATGAAACCAAAGTTCTATGTAAGAACACACAATGAACAGTCAAAATTTGGGGAGATCTCACACCAAAGTCATATTCCTGAAAATTTTATAATGGGACCATCCATCTAGTATCCTGAGTATTTCAGATAGATACCTTCCTACTCTCTCTACCCACTAAGGGGGTAAAAATAAAAACACACAACTTTCAAAGCAATGAATCCTTCTACCTTAATGTGTTAAAACATTATTTTTTTATAAACACTTCAAAAAAAAGTCCTTTCTCTAGAAGACTGAATTGTCATGATTGAATTGTCAAGTTTGGAATTGATAGAAAAAACTTCTAAAACTGGCTAGGTTAAACTACTTAAGGGGAAGCTCAAGTAAGATCTACAAAAGTTTTCTTACTATATTCTGTCTGAAGTCATTGTATGGAAATACTAAAATTTTAGCTAATAATTTAAAGTGCACAACTTAACTTTGATTCAACAAGTGCTTATTAAGCAGCAACTATGTGAAAGTCACTCTGCTAGACATTGCACTAGACTTTTGGGTGGTACAACAATGTATAAATCATTCTCGATATCATGCTCTTAAGGAACATACAATCTAGTGAAGAAAATATTACAAGTCCACAAATAACTATTATAGTAGTAATATCTAGTGCTTACTAAGGACTATACGTTATGCACTTTACCTTCATTCATGCATTTAACCCTCACCACAACATTAAAATTTATGAAGGAGCCACAAATTGGTTAAAGCGTCTTGTCCAAAAACCATAGAACTATTAATGATAGAGCCAAAATTGAACCCAAGCAGTCTGGTCCCCAAGTCCATACTCTGAACTACTATTCCTCTCTACTCTGTCAAACAAAATTGTATGTTGCAAGTATCAAATAAAAGTTAAAAGTATAATGAGAATTAAGAAAGAAAACTAATAATCAGTGGCCCATATAGATATATCTCACCTTGGTTAAGTTCCACTGTAACAGGAATTTGCCTGAGACCCACAAAATTTGCTTTTCCTTATAGTTGTTTGTCAAGGTGTTATATTTTGATCATTTCAGTCAGTCACTGTAATAATTATATCCTATGTGTCTTAGTCCATTTGGGCTACTCTAAGCCAAATACTATAGACTGGAAAGCTCATAAATGACAACTTTATTTCTCACAGTTCTGGAGGTTGAAAGTCTGAGATGAAGCTGCCAGCGTGGTTGGGTGTTGGCCCTCTTCCTAATCGCAGACTTCTCCTTGTATCCTCACATGGCTAGCTCTCTGGAACCTCTTTGATAGGAGCACTAATCCCATGTATCAGGGCTCTGCCAAAGGCCCTACTCCTAATACCATCATCTTGGGAATTAGGTTTTCAATGTATGAAATTGGGGGGAGGGGGAGACAGAAACATTCAGACCATAGCACTATGTTTAAATTTACTAAGCACAGGAATTATTATTTCCACTTTACAAGCCAAGAGACAAAAGCTCAAATAGTTTAAGTATTTTTCCAAAGTCCCACAATAACTAAGTTGCAAAGAAAAGTCTCCAAGGTGAATACTGAGCTGGACCTTAAAGAGTAGTAGTATTTCAATAAGTCAAAATACGATGGGATTTTAGGCAAAAGTTGAATAAAGCACAAAGATTCAAGAGCAGATAAAAATATGCGGGAGGAAGCCATGGACTGTCTAGTTTTGCTGGGATATAGGATTCATTTAGGAAATAAGATGTTGGTTTTGGTCTTCAAGAGAAAAATCTAACAAGCAACAGGAGCTATGAGTATGGGGCTCATTTTATTGCTACTGACAATAAAAGACCGGAAGCCATCTTGTGGAAGGGATCACTGAAGCTGTGGGAACAGACAAAAATCACTAACGGAGGGAAAGTAGAGCTAGGGTTTTAGAGGGAGGCCAGGGGACATGTCAACATGCAGGATGGGGCAAAGAAGAGAAAACCATGACTAAAATAGAGGAGAAACATTCATAGGACCAGAAAATAGAATAAGATAGCAATGTCCAGGAAGGCAAGAGAAGATTGCAAGGACTGGGTGGCCAAAATGCCAAGTGCTCTATTTTTTAATATACAAAAAAAGAAAAACAGAGTCATGTGTTTTTAAACAAATATCAAAAAATTAAAATGTCTATCTAGGGCTTCCCTGGTGGCGCAGTGGTTGAGAGTCCGCCTGCCGATGCAGGGTGCACGGGTTCGTGCCCCAGTCCGGGAGGATCCCACATGCCGCGGAGCGGCTGGGCCCATGAGCCATGGCCGCTGAGCCTGCGCGTCCAGAGCCTGTGCTCCGCAACGGGAGAGGCCACAACAGTGAGAGACCCGCGTACCGCAAAAAAAAAAAAAAAAAAAGTCTATCTACATTGATTCTTTAAATGTCATTTACTAATGGTCATACCACCTGTCCTGGAAAACAACCCCATAAAACATTATCAAGAAGTGTATACGGACTGGAAGTTCTCTCTTGTGAGGAAAGAAAATTAAAACATCCTTGTATTTACCAAAAAATATTATGCAAATATTATAGGAATACTAAGCATGGTAATACTTTGTTTTCTCCAATATACATCTGGTCATTTAAAGAGAACACTGATGTTTTCTTTAAAAATGCAATGTAAATCTTTATAATAGTGTGTCATGTGACCTGGCCTTTAGTCAGCCAAAATCTAGCCATGGAGAACATGCAGATGTATACATATATTCAAGTCCCACATTCAAATAATTTTTCTCAAGTGAGTAGAAATCACCTTAGGTAAGAGACCTTCAGCCCATGACTTTCAAAGTATCTTTTCAACAAAATGAGAACTTTGGGGCAAAAAAAAAAGCTGTGGGCCAGTTGTCTTTGGTTTCTTACCAATTCACACACGCTCACACATCCTGTTACCCCAATGACTTGCTGAATCCTTAGCAATTTTAACACACATGCACAGATGTTAAAATATCTCAGATATTAAAATTTCAAATACCAAGTTCAATAGAATGTACGGAAGGCAGCAGTGAAGTACATGAAGTACATGAATTGTACATCAAGATCCTCCTTTGTCCTTTGCAAACCCTAAATATTATTCTCAAAAGGACACCTCCTTTCTCATTTTCCTACTAACCATCCTCTCCCTCCTTTCTCCTGCCTCTGTTTTTCTGCTTTTGTTGTTCTGGGTAAAGCTGAACATTACATCACATTGATATTTCTTCCTAATGTTAGCAACATTTATTCCTGGAGGGTTTCTCAGCTAACCTGTTTCACCTGTGGCGGTCTTAGGTAAATCTCCAATTGGAATTTCTATTCCAATCTAAATGGATCCTTTCTCATCTTGCCCGTAGGCTCTGAGGTATGGAATCTGTGGTGCGTTCCAATGCTATTCGATGATAAGGCAGGAGCAGAGATTAGATGTGTTCTGAACTGTATTCATGTTCTCTCTTTTTAGTTGCCTAGGAGAAGGAAGAAATCTTTAGAAAAATATTTCAGAAAATCTTTTCTGAATTGATATGTAGTGCATTCCTCCTTCTTTATACAAGGTGACAGCGTGTGTGAGATGTAAAGATGAGTTTGCTCAGGCAATTACCCCTTGTTGATAGCAGATTATTTCCTCTGGCAAACTTGAAAATAACTTGTTGGTGTATAAGTTACTGCTGTTCTGGGGATGTAGTAACTTACTCTCCTGCCTTTTTTATGAGCACATTTATTTTAATCAGTGGAGTTCAGAATAGCTCTTTTTCATCTAACTCCATCTCTTTTGGAGTTATGCACCTTCTAACATATAACGAAGGAAGGTCCTTTTGCACGCGCAGGAGAAAAGAGGCATGATATATCGCTGAAAAAAATGGTCTTTGCACAGGAAATCATAATCCATGATCTTTTTTCCATGTTAAAAGCACAACATTTATCCTCTACAGCTCTAGCCCAAATTATTTTTCTGAGGAAAACAATGTCTCACCTCACAGAGCAACTCGATATTATCTTTCATTCTGGGGACTGATAGCGTATAGTTACACATGTAGGATGAAGGAGAACGCAGAAGAATTCAGGTTAGCAAAACCGATACAACTTTTAAGAAATATTACTGCAGGTTATGTACATTACACTGAATGCCTGTGGGACAGAAGCAAGCTGGTGAGTTTTACTCCCTCTACCATTTTGAAGATGAAAAAGGAAAGAGTCAAGAAAAGTAAAAGGAATTTCCATGGCATCTGGGAACTTAGATGGGGATCAAACAAAGATTTTAACTAAGATGCCTCACCTCTCCTAAGTGCAACACTTACCCATCTTCTCGTAGAGCTCTTGCTAATTCTAATAGAGGTATAGGGAAAGCAAGAATAATTTTCTAACATTAATCCCTTGCTGGCTAAGTCTAGAACAATCCACACGCTTTACTTATGATGAAAGTTCAGTACATGATAAAAAGGTGGATCATATATTCTTCTCTAATCCATAGTAACAACGACAATATTAGGTACTCCACCACTCAGGTCTTTCCTGGGGAAGGGCAAAGTTTGCCTGATGGAACACAGACACCAAAAGCTGAGAGCCATGCATTCTGGGCAGTATCTGCTGGTGATCACTTATGTTCTTGTTACTCTATTCTCCCAGTCGTAAAACACTAAGAAGTGATTTCCCTCTCATGTTGAGGTTTATTAAGAGGACAAAGGAAAACAAAGGATGTAGAAGCATTTGGATTTCTTGAAAATAAATGGAATGTAATTTGAAAGCCTTACTTCCTTGTGCTTTTTCCACTGAAAGTTTTCTTTAAGGTGAAAGCAGAACATCACAAATAATTTTCTTGTTGAGAAAGAAAGTTGGGAAAGAGAAAAATGAAGAATTGCGAGACTATTTTACAAATAGTTCTGTGACTCTTTTCATACAAAACATACATAAGCAAGTTAGTAGTATACATGAAATCACCCATGCAAATTTATAAAGCCAATTCAATGTAGGTCCACATCAGTGGTAACATTTTCATCTAGAAAGTCACATGCATCTGTGTGTTAAATATATTAATAATTAAACAGAACAGCAGAAAAGGTTTTTATGGTTTTTGTTGTTGTTGTTTAATAAGTAAAAATTCTCTTATCTGCCTAGCAGTATATTTGTTTTCCATATCTTAGGTGATTGCAAGAAGACTGCTCAAATCTATGCTGAAGCAGGAATCCATGACATGTTGTCGTCGTTGTTTTGTTTTTTTTATATATATATTTCAAAAGTAGTGAGTTTGCAAATCTATTTTCTTTAAACTGAAGTCAAATCTGGAAATATATACTAAACAGATGCTCAGTTTTCTTTAATATAAACCCTCTACCAAGAGAAAGTAGAGAATGATAATCACATATATCAATATAGTATATATATTGATATATCAATAACTATGCTTGTGATTAACTTGTTCAGTAAACCAATACTGAATATTATACAACTTGAGTCATGTAGCTTTTTTGTCTAATTCTGATGAATGTAAACAATTTAAATTTTAATAGATTATAAAGGTCACTCCTATTATTTGACTGATATTTAAAAGTAATGAAATTAGTAAGAATTACTTTATTTTAGTGATATAATTATTGAGTACTTTGTCAATAAAAAGCACCATACAAGTCTCAAATAATTGAGTAGCTGAATTATTTAACATGGAAATTATGGAAAATTTAAATTTCTGGGAGATTTCATTATGATTCCTTGAGCACATGAAGGTGAGAAAAGAAAAAGGAATCACCAAAAAGAAAACAGAAATTCCACATAGAAATTCCAGGAAAAAATTAAAAATGAAATAGTTGAAATATCATAAAAAGCCACAAAGACTGATAATTTTATCAGGGATAACATTATCACTTCTCATTTATTTAAAAATATAGTGTAAAGAACACTAAATCACCTCTAAAAAATTGCTTCATTTTTTCCATTCAGGAATCCACTCTCATACCATTACTCTGAGCAGTTTTGCCAACAGGAGACCTAGTTTCTCAGGCATCTCAATTGAATCATTTTAATCACAACCCAACTTATAGAATATAACAATTGTCAGTAAGATATTGTTCCTAATAAAACTTTAAATGATATAATTGGACAGAAAACTTTCTTATATTTAAGCATATCAACTTACTTAAGGAAGATATTTTTCTGCAAGAATTAGAGAAATTGAAAAGATGCTTCTACATTATTAGTACTAATTTGGAATGCTTAACACTGGCTCCATAAAAGTAACAGATTTAAGTATCATTAGCTACATTATTATCTGTTGAAAAGGCAAGCGAGTTTGGGAGGGGGTGGTGGAACAATTAATATACTACACATCTTGCATCAAAAGGTAAATTTTAGTAGCAGTTAGGGAAGTATGGGCCAGGGATCTTCTGAAAAAGGGAATGGATGCAACAGAGCTACACCCAGGGGACACAGTGATGAAGAACTAGCTGCTGCTATTGATGTTTTCTCTTCCCTACTGCTGCTTTTGACTAATTGGGGAGGAACAGTACCAGCTACAAGAAAAACTCCATCTATTGGAGAAAAAGAAACTCCATCTACTTCGTGAAGAAAAGAATAGTCTCTAAAGCCAGGTGCCTTGGGTTTAGAATCCCAGGGCCACCACTTACCAGCTTGTGACGTTGGGCAATTTATGGAATATCTTAGCCTTGGTTACCCCGTCTATGGAAAAAAAAAAAGAAAGAAAGAAAAGAGGAGGAGGAGGAAGAAGGAGGGGGTGGAAGAAGAGGAAGGTGATAGTTCCCCATCTATAAAAAATGAATAATAGCCTCGTTTGACGATCACATAAACTATTATACATATAGAACCCTTCGAATAATGCCTGATAGATAGCATTTCATCAACAGATGTTAACTAACATAGCAAAAGCAAAAATTAAAGCAGGAAACACAATGCTCAATGGTGGCAGCAACCATAATCTTCCATTCCATAGAACATGATATGATTTAGATGGGGGGAGGTTATCTTTGAAGACGGCAGCATAATATAGTGGACTCAGAAAAAATGTGAGTTTTCATCTGTTGGTTCTGCCATTACTGTGCTGTGTGGGCTCGGGTAAGTCTTTTAACATCTGTGCCTCATTGTTCTTATCTAGAAGGGAAGGAACTTCAATTTGATGATTTCTAGGGTCTCTTCCAACTCTAAATATCCACTTATCTATGATACTTAGGGAAGAATAATCTGGCAGTCATTGCTTAGTTTATACTGGTAAGAATGGGTCTTTTTTTTTTTTTGCGGTACGCAGGCCTCTCACTGTTGTGGCCTCTCCCGTTGCGGAGCACAGGCTCCAGACGCGCAGGCTCAGCGGCCATGGCTCACGGGCCCAGCCGCTCCGCGGCATGTGGGATCTTCCCAGACTGGGGCACGAACCTGTGTCCCCTGCATCGGCAGGCGGACTCCCAACCACTACGCCACCAGGGAAGCCCCGAATGGGTCTTCTTTATGTGTTCATTTCTATCTCTGAAACGATTCAGATAAGCAACCAGAAACATTTGGAGAGTGGAATATTGCAATGAAATTGAATTAGGTCCTCAAAGGGAATGTCATGTAATTCTTTTTTTTATTTTTTTATTTTTTTGAGGTACGCGGGCCTCTCACCGCTGTGGCCTCTCCCACCGCGGAGCACAGGCTCCAGACGCGCAGGCCCAGCGGCCATGGCTCACGGGCCCAGCCGCTCCGCGGCATGTGGGATCCTCCCGGACCGGGGCACGAACCCGTGTCCCCTGCATCGGCAGGTGGACTCTCAACCACTGCGCCACCAGGGAAGCCCCCATGTAATTCTTACACTCTCAGAACTGCATGTGTGTGTTCTTATGCATCTGTACCAACAAATCACATGTACCAAAGAGTGGTGTACCTTACCTTGGTGCTCTGATAGAATAAATGCCCACACCACATAGTGAATTTTTAAATTGAGACATTTATTCTATTTCATTATAATGTGTAAAATTGTTTCTTTATACTCGGGTGACCAGAGGTAAGTTGAAGAAGTGTATACAAAGTGAAGCTATTTCTCTAATAAAATCACTGACATGTTAAGAGGGTTCTCATTTTAGTTATTTATGCTGTTTTCTCTCATTTTTAAAGATGAAACTATCCTTTAGTACACATTCTGAATGTGTGTGTTACATTTGTACAACATATTTTCTTTCCATGACCCATTAAAGTAGCATAATGCTTTCTATATTCATGCATCTTGTAGCACATAACCTATAGTTTTAAATATTTTTGCATTCTCTCTCAGAGGGAAAAAAATGAGTTTTGTAGTGAAGAAAAAAATGTGGCCAATTATGTCATTTTTTATCTCAGTTTCAACTTAGCATTATCTTAGGCTTAGTAGTAACAAATGATAAAATGACAAATAAATTCTGACATTCCCTGCATAATCTACATTCTTGGCCATCGAATCTTCGTTTTACCAGCCTCTTAAGAAATGTTTTTCAGAAAAGAAAAAAGAAAACTTCAAACATGACTGCCAATCTAACCCATTCCATTATGTGTGTCATGCTGCCGAAGCTCACTTGGAATCTAGAAGCACCAAGTGCCACAATTCGTCTCCTTGTGACTCATGGCACCAGATGACAAGCAAGCCTCTGTCCTCCAACAGCACCAGAAGCAGTAGAGGATCTGGGTGGGTGTTCGTGGCATTGTGAATAGACCTAGTCGGGGGCAGAGGTCCAAGGCTCAGGCTTCCGGCACGTACCACCATGCTGACAGATGGCATATTCTTGGCCAGAGTCCCAGGACCTTGGTCACCTAGTGAACTTCCCCTGACTCTGTGCTATGTCGACATCCCAGACATCCAGGGACACAGGCCTCACTTATGAATCATTCTCTTAGAAGCTGCCTCTATATATGTTTTCTGAATGAATGTTCGTAAAACTATTTTGCCTAAACCAAAGTAAGACTGTTTAGCACTTTGTCACACAATTACCATGGGTTGTATCAACACAGAAAGTGTGCTTTAAAATTTAGTCCTAATGAATTTTTTGACCCATAAATCAATGAACCGGTTACAGACTGAATAATATTTGCTTCCTGAAAGCATGTATGATATCAACAAGGTCACAGTTTACTGTCATTTTTAATAGGGGGAAAAAAGCGTACTCAAGGGGCATTTAACATATTTTGACAAGGTGACTCACAATTATCCATTAACATTGTATTTGTCTAAGCCCTACTGCATTGATATGCAGGGACCATGTAATAGTTCATTGATGTCCCACTTGGGGGTGGAAAATAAGGAAAGTGGGACCTTTCCAAGGTCTTTCACAGCCAGAATGCATCTTGCTATTGCTGTATTGATTAAACATTTGGATAGTTAATCAACACAGCTCAGCCCTTTTAACCTGCCATATACAGTATATAAAAGAAAGAAAGAAAGAAAGAAAGAAAGAAAGAAAGAAAGAAAGAAAGAAAGAAAGAAAGAAGGAAGGAAAGAAGGAAAGAAAGAAGGAAAGAAAGAAAAACAGAGAGGGAGGGAGGGAGGGAGGAAGAAAGGGAAAGAAAGAAAAAGAAAGAAACGTCTGGAAGAATGAGGATATACTTTTCTTATTTTCAAATGTAACAGGGAAAGTATATCAAGTATATCTTTAAAGACAATAGGACTATAATAAAATATTATTGTGTCCAATGTGGTCTTGAATGTAAAGATGTCTGGACTTTTCTGGACTGTTTTTGCTTGACTTCATTTTTCAACATTTTAAGTGAATGAAACAGCCACTCTTGGCCAGCATCAAGCTGTATCCTTTACAATCATCTATGTTCAGTCTGTGATTGATTTCTTCTTCAGATAGAATATTCCTGAAATTCAAAACAAACCAACCTGCAGTTCCCCATTTGGGACTCACTGGTTCATTTCTATCCCTCAGTTTGCCTCTCCTGTCACATGTACCAATCTTCCCTGATATCTAATCTCATCATCTCCATGCCTCATTGCCTCTATTAGATATATAAAGATATCTGTATCCATTTTTCTATGTATAAAACCCTCAGTTTTTCTTCTCTGTATTTCCTCTGCTAAATCTTTTGCCCCAAACTGATATTTTTTTTTATAACTTAATTATATCCTCTTTTAGGAGGTCACCCATTCCCACCATTCTCCCTGTCACTTTCCTACCAACTGATAAGGAACGAGATTATACACCACTCACCTCACATTCTGCCATATAGACTTGTTTTGGATTTCAAATGATACCCACAAGTCAACATTACTGATACTTAATAATTCATGTACAATCATGGTTATACTCTAATTTACTTTACCCATTTACTTCACAGAAAGTTTCTAACACTTTACTTAAACCAGTTTTTTTCCAAAGTTGTTTGAGCATAATCACCAACTCCAATCATAACTACTTGATCATAATATCCAAGAATAGGTCCTAGAAATATATAGTTTAATGAGCACTGTGGGAGTTTCTCAGGAAAAGTTTTCGGACCCACTGATTTAATAATCCATTCTTTATCCATTTGTTCCATAAGGCCACATATGCCTCAGCTGATTTTTTAAGAATTTAGCTTAAAAATGCATCTGCAACAAGACTTTTATCTGATTAAGTACAGTTATTGAGAACTTTTTGTGCACAGTAATTTACATATATAACTATTCACCTTGCTGCTGAGTTCATTCTATCTGACTTTTGTTTTTTATGGTAAAGATGATCATGTATGTATGATCATGTATGTATGGCTAAATTACATAGATCATAATGTCTATTTTGAGAAAAGACTCCCTAACCTACAGAAACTGTGAGACTGAAAGTGTGTTGTGTTAACTGCTAACTTTGTAGTGATGTTATTAAACCACAACAGACAAATAATACATAGTACTTTTACTTTATAGTCATTGTTATTTTGAGCCCCATACCCTTTGAAATTTGGGAATTCTGACTTAATTACGTAACTATCAAGTGCTACCATTCCAATTTACCATCACCTGTGCATTTACACTGCATTTCAAGTACACCATATAAAGTAGGTCTTTTAACCACTTGTGCAATAAAAATAACATCCCTATGTATTTTTCACCTGAGTTTACTCCTAAAAGAAACAACCTCATCATTCATAAGCTGGAACAGCACAAATTATTTTGCTTTCAGAGATTTGAATTAAATGGAATAAAGCAGACTTCCTATTTATCATCAAGGAAAATAGGCTTTTTTGTATACAAAAATTACACTGCAGATCTATACAATTGGGCTATGTTACTTCTAGGGTGCTTTTCCTATAATTTTTTCAAGTTCAACAGCAGCCGCTGGGGAATTCCCTGGTGGTTCAGTGGTTAGGGTTCGGTGCTTCCACTGCAGAGGGCACAGGTTCAATCCCTAGTCAGGGATCTAAGATCCTGCATGCCACCCAGCATGGCCCAAAAAAAAAGGAAAGCAAAGAAACAGCAGCCTATCTGTGTCATATGTCTGTCCATCATGACCAGTGGGCGTGCACATTTGTAAAGCACTGCTTACAGATGAACCTTCAGGCAGCAACTCAGGCATGAACCAAAGCTATTGATACAACCAGGAAAAAATTGTCATCCACTGTGGGATACCTTAATCAGCCACACTAAGGAGGGGGGTGCAAATAGTGGGGAGAGATAACACAAAATGCATGTGGTGCAGCAAACTCATGATCACAATGGACAGGTTCCTCAGTTTGCAAAAACTAGAGATCCCATTGTGTGGTAATTATCTCCCTACAGGTTTAGAATACGGTGAGAATCTTTCTCAAAAGTAGGTTACTATAAACTGGAAAATATGATTCTAGTCTTAAAAAAAAAAAAGAAAGACTAGAAAATTAGTGGTGAGCCTTAATTTCTTGTTATAAAGCACTTTGGGAACAGGGTCCATTGAGCCTTATTTCCTTTTTATGGAAACAGAAACCATTATTCAATCTTGTCCTATCTTTTTATTAACAGGTGTAAAACACCCCCAGGGAGTTCCAAAGCTGCAGCAGAAACCAGGAGCAATATAATAATTCTACACCTACGTATTCTTGCTCAGCCTAGGAATCCTCCTAACCACAGGGAGCCCGAGCAAGACTCTGTTAGGCTGGTTCCACCTTCTGAAGGGACAAAATGACAGTATTACTTGAGCAGTGGCCCCTGGGCACAAGAACTTACCACAGTATCTCACATTCTTTCTTTTAGAGTTTCCTTATTTTGTGTTAAGAACGCCTGCTGTAAGTACATCCTTTAAAATGCACATTTCTGTGGAATGATAACACCCTAAACTGAGCTTCTTAACAGAAATAATTTTTTAGACTCCTATCTTCTAGGTTGAAATTTTGGCCAACAGAAGACAGTGGCTTATTGCACAAAGAAAAGAAAAACTAAACCAAAATAAAAAAAAGAAAAGCCACAGAAATTACAAGAGAAAACTCATAAAGGAAATTTGCGGCCTTCGCTCTGGACTAGCGGAAGGTATAACAAAAGATGTTATTCATACTTAACTTTAAGACTTTTTGGCAAGGTCAATCCTTTGAAGAAACTGGACTCTTTCTGCAGGATTGGTCACAGATAACAGCTCTGATGCTGATGTTAAAGTCTACTGCAGTCACGATGTATTCTAATGAATGACTAAAACTTGTAAGAACTCATATAGCATACAAAGATTAAAACAGAGTAATTCCCACTTAGCTATGTTACTAGTTGAAAAGGCTTGGATCCCAGATTTTGTGCCAGATAAACTGGCTGACCTTATCTACTACATAATGAATCCTCCCTGACTATGAATTGGGGCAAGATAAGCAGGCAGCCAACAATCTAGAACATTGATCCTATAAGGAGATAAAGGAGATAATTTTACTGAACTACCACAGTTCACTCAAGAAGATAAGAAGCTGAACCTCTGTCTCCAGAGGTTACTATTTGAAATGTTAAGGATATCAGTCAAACTTCTCCCTTTGAAGCGGAAAGAGTATAAACATACAAGCCAATAGGTGACAGTAGCATGGAAGGAGAAAAGGAGTAGAGATTGAAAAAAGGGTGAGAGAGTAGAATGGAAATAATTTAGGAGAAACTCAAATTTTAAAGTACTTTTAAATGTTAAGGTTTTACTGGATAGTTATTATGTAGATTGCATTGAATGAAGCATTATTGATGATATCAAAAAAGTATTAGCTGACTTGACATTTGAACGAAAGAAGCCACAATCTTACTGGTGTGATATGAGACTGTTATTAATTTTTTCTGTTAAAATGTATTAACAAAAATGCAATTATGCCACATGGTACAACCAAGAAGGCACAAACCTTGATGAGACACTATTGTTTAATGGATGCTTCATCCTGGCCTGCAACTCCAGACTCCGGATTTTGACCTAAATTATCATTTGAGTCCACGTGACCATAATAATAATGAAATGTGAAAGGCTATTTATCCTGGGACTTTATTTTTGAGTGATTTTTTAAATAGGTTGGTTAAAGATGACCAATAAAATATGATGAAATTAACATTCTGTACTTAGCTAAGCAGAGCTATGTACGTAAGAAAACCACAAATAATATAGATTATTGTTTTGGCATTAAGGAAGTAAAAATCTTAGCCACATATAATTAAGGGATGCATCTCCACGGTGGTTTTGTCCAAAGACTTTCCTCATTTCATAATCCTGGTTCATTTCACTCACTGACAGTTGTAAATATGCCCCCATATATGACTCAGTGGCTTTACAATCCACGTTATTCCATGCTGTCTTGTGTTGGAATACTGATACTCTTTGGTCTCACTCTCCAAGGATAAGCCAAGCTAGGGTACAGGTGAGGCAGGCCAATGCCAATGTTTTAGAGCTGAATAAAATGAGAGGAAATGCCTACATTGAACACCAGGAAAAGCAAAGCTAACTGTTACCCCCAGGTGAGAGTAGGGCAGCAAACATGCAAACAAATTTAAGATGGTCTGCAGTCAAGAGGAAGACAGCTAGCAGCACACAGAGAGGACAGGAGCATTTTAAGAAGTACTGAAGTGTTGCCACCAAAAATCTTCTGTCACTGGCCCCTGGCCACATGGTGTGAGACATGGTGTAGCTCGGTGGTTTATAAGCCTGGCTATGCATTAGAATCAGCTGGGGAACTTTTTAAATCCCCATTTCCAGGTATCATCCAAGACTCCTTATGTCATAATCTCTGGGATTTGGGACACAGGCAGGGGGCATTTTAAAAAGTAGCTAAGGCAAGTCCAATGTGTAGCCAATTATTGAGAACCATTGTTATAAAGGCCTATACAAAGTGGATTATTTTCCTTTATTGGGAATTAAAAAGCAATAAAGAAAATCTCAAGTCTTTCTGCGATTGTTTTAAGTTCACACTTTAAACAGTCTTCAACATCTGGGTTTTTATGACTCTTTTGCTATTGCTCTCAATCTGCTACTTGAAACTTGGAGATGTTTATTCCCCTCCAAAGCACACTATTCAATGCATGCCTGTCTCTGTTATCTAGACACAGGGTCTTGTTCTTTTTTCCCTTACACACTTTTCTGCAGCATCAGAAAGAATAATATATGCAAACCAGTGTTTCAGTGAAAACAGAACGCGTAAGTTGAATATTACTCCTCCAAAGTATCTCAGGGTGAGCCTCAATTATGGCCCAAAGGTTACTTTCTGCATTGAGCAATCAAACATCTCCCTGACAGCAGCCAGCCAGTATTAACTTGTTGAATCATTTGAACAACTATAGGTCATTCAATAACAAAATCACATGTAAACAAGTGTACTCTAAGTGGCATAAACTCTATGCATAAGTTCTGAATAAAATGAAACTAGAAGGATGATCAGAAGGAAAGCAATTAGGGAGAATCATGAACTACACCCAAAGTAAACAATAAGCCTGAGTCATTTTGACAAAGCAAGAGTTATTGGCAATGAACTATAAACAGGTCACCCTTTGCTCTCAATTTCCAATGCTCAGAAACCATAAGGCATTCACTTTTCCCCTCATAGCTCTTTAGTTTTTGCCTTTATTGGACAGTCTCTTATCTGTTTATATTGTTCTTAAATTAAACCATAGAGCATCAAACTACTTCATAATCCTATGTATGATGTCGTTTACATTTGCTAGTATCATGTGTGATTCTTTCCAGCAGAACTTGTATTTACCAGATTAGATGTATTTAGTACATTTCACATTTGCCTTCCCATGCCCCTTTTCTCTCATTTTTGCCCATTGTTCAAACCTCATTTGTTAGGCTATCTAATCCATGTAAACCTGATCATTAATGGCTCCTCCACTGACTTTTCAAGGTCATCTTGAATTATAAGTAGATCTTCCAAGGTTCTTGTTACCTCTCCCAACTTAGAGGCTTCCATGAAACTTTATGATCTTGTTCCATATTTTATCGTCCAGGTCACTTATAAAACGTTACATATTACCACCCTAGACAGACCCTGCAGAACATCATTTGATGTGTCCTTTTAGGTTGCCTCTGAAACATTAATAACTTCTCATTGAATATGATCCTTGAACTAGCCTGTACCCAACTAAGAGCGAGAGCTGTATATCCCTAGGTTGATAGTGCTGTTTTAAATCTATATGCTACAACCCTGAGGAAGAAATTTTTTTCTACTCTTCTATTCTCTCTCATAGAGATAGAAAAGATTTTTTTAATTTTAGGAGCTTAAAACTGACTGGTCAACATATGCCAAACAATAACCCGGGATAATTTAGCACTGTTAATAAATGTGATATTTTCAAAAAGCCATAAAAAGAACTCTCCATTAATAACTCTGACTATAAAGGTTCATCATGGGCTACAGTTCTCACCTCTTTGAACTTAATGACAACTCAAGTCAATGCTTTCCTTTTTTCCTTTGTTTTAGCTGCTATTGGGGTGGAAAAGACTGTTGTTGGAAAGGACTGTTGTCCAGGCTCCAAGAAGTCCAGACAAGGTCTCCAGAGACTCTCTATTTTTCCTCCAGATCCTTTTACTGACATTAATGATGAAGCAGCTTTGTCTGTGTCTCTGCCTTGGTTAGCTATGCTTTAGTGACAGGGCCGCTCCAGATGCATTAGATCAGCAGCTGATGCCATCATGCGAATGTCTAACACTTACTTTAGGTAGGTGACACTTCTTAATATTCAGTCCTGTCTTCACAATGTCGACTTGTCCCACCATTCACGGGTGTTCTTTTTATCATTATTATTAGGCTTGTTGATATTTTTGCTTGTGATTTCTCTAAAGGGCGTATTTAAAAAAACACATAATTATTTATAACCTTTAATGCCAGGAGGGCAGTATAGTACGCCTGGAAGAATATGCATCACAGTTATTATTTAGAAATGGTAATTAATTTTACAGTCAACAGTAGTATGACACACTGTCTCTGACTAGACGTCCACCGTGGCTTCCTGCCAGTCCTTTGTAAGAATATTAATTGACGTCCAGCACTAAGCAGCCCCTTTGCTGTGTTTTTGAATGAAACAACATGCTTCAATTAAATAAATACATTCTAAACTTGCATATTCAATATCAGATTCTGTATCTTCATGTCGTCAAAATACGGCTGGTTTATATCTTTATCTTTCCCTCTTTTTCCCCCCAGCTTAACTGAGATATAATTGGCAAATAAAAATTGTATATATTAAAGGTGTGCAATGTAGTCTTTTGTTATTTTTCCTCCTTTTCTGTTTCCTTTTTGTTCCCTCTCTCGCATGGCTGACACTTAAGGTGCCTCTATTATTTGCCTTCCCTTAATTTTAACTCACTGCTTTTCTTCTCACTTCTTACAATATTTGGCTGTGGGGAAACTTCTGCAACAAATACTCTAGGTCTCCAAACAGTCCTGAACAATTTACTCCTAGGTTACTGTTCTTTCTCTTTCCAGGGTTTCCTAACTCAACAATTTTAGTAATATCATGGACAATGTGCTCATTAACATGCCAAAGATGGCAGGTTAGGTGGAATGACCAGCATTGGAAAAAAAAAAAAAAAGTTAAAATTCAAAATGACCTTGACAGGTTAAAGAACTGGGCACATAAACAGGATTTAGTTTCATGGGAGAAAATACATGTTCATTGACGCCGAGTGAAGAAGAACACTGCACAAACAGAGTAATGGTTAGCTACAATGCATGTGGAGTGGGGTGGAAGGGGACCAGCTTCTATGCAGCCAATTGCTACAATGATAAATTCATTATGAAGAACCCAAGATACCAGGATGTAGAAATTGGAACATCGTATGGCCACGTGAAAAAATACAATCTCTGTGAGATCTGTTAAGACTTTTTAAAGTATATAATACTTAGAAATGCACAGCCTATGTGATAAGATTGCTGGGGAAAAAATAAAAAAGAATAGAGTTTAAAATGAAGTTTTGGAAGAACAGGTACGTATACTCTCCATGTTCACACAAAAATCAGGTGATGGAGTCCTTAACATATTCATTTCCTGTTTTAAAGCAAGCACAGCATTTCTCTGTAATCTACATGGTTTCTTTTGGAGAAAATTTTTATGAATTAAATTATTATTATATCACCTGAGTTCATTATTCACATAATAAATACAATTTTAGATCTGGCTTTGAGTACCTTTTTTTTGTTTTTTCTGAAAGATTCTTTTTATTTAAAACCTTATAGGAACTCTCTGTATTCAAAAAGAGGAAAACTGGTATGGGGTCTGGAGCACAGCCAGCACAGGCCTTCTTCCCCCATGAGGGAAAAACTGACTCAAATTGAAGTCGGGAATAAAGACGACCTTCCTGAGGGTCAGATCTAGTTAGTGCTGATGTCACTATTTGAACTCAAGTCTCTGGTCCACCAGTGCAGGGCTCTTTCCACTGAACTACACTGCTTCCTAAAAAACAGGTCCTCTTCTGAGCCATTCTTGATTATCACAGATTTGTTTTACTCCCCTTTTTTTACAGTCTTTTAAATTTCTTGTTCTCTCACTTATTTCCCAAAAGTCATTTGTTATGTAACAGATGCACATGTGTTCCTGTTTATAAATATTCTACATTAAATGAAGGAAATACAGGAAAATGAGGGGGGAAATGTGACTATGACCCTCAAACCCTCAAGCTGGAAATGTTGGGAGTGTGCTCTGTGTCTCAGGGGCAAAGGTCACAAGAGGAAGACCCAAATGGGATGCAGAATCTGGTCCTGTATCATTGGAATCCATCCCACCTGTTTTCCCCTCCATTTTCAGTCTCTTCAAAATTAGGATGTTTGACGCTGTGGAGGATCACCTGGGGAAAATCAGTAGGGCACCGAGTGTAACTCAGTGATATTACAGTAAGCAAGAAGCTTAAAATCAAATTCAACCAAGGAACATGACTTCATTAAAAAGTATGACTTTATAAATAACTACACATAAACAGACTGCTCTGCCTTGGAGACTAATATATTTCAAAATTATTATCTACTTAAAATATTTTACCTAAAAGAATTCACAATTAGCTTTCAATATTTAAACAGTACATTAGAAATGGAATGTTTATAAATATCAGAAATAAAAGCCACTTCATTACAGAACAAACATATGCTAACACACCACATACTGGCTTTTGAATTTAATACTGATACGGTTTACTATATCTGTTTCTTTTTTTCTTAACTGACATTAGGGTTTAGATAATAGCAAATATAAATATATGAAATGTCAAATTTAGAAGATAGTGTTTAAACATTTGTCTTTTGGAGAATATTGTTAAACTTAACTTTTATTAACTCAGGGAATCAAAGAAAAATATGGTGATGCCAGTGAACCTTTGAAAATCTTTTATTTTATCACTTTTAATGCATGTTTAATATCTAACATTCATCTTATTACAGACAGGAATTGTGAAATGCTTGTGCTTTCTCTAAACAGTTTTAAAGTTCAACGCACAGTCACAATTCAGAGGGGAGATTTCACACATTTATGGAAAATAAGCCATTTTTGCAGTAAAGTTGCAAAGTGTGAAAGAATTCTTGTTTTATCTGCCTTACTTATCATGTTTATGAGTTATTTTGCCTGGAAGTAAATTGACAAGTTGTCAATGAACAATAGACAGTGCCCCAGCTAGGCTTTTCACAGGTTCAGATGCCTTTGGGCAAAAGGGCTAAATCTGTAGTTGCAATCTAACATATGGAGCACTAAAAAAAGTGGCAACAGGGTGAGAGACATGCCCTGCAAAATGCATGCAGTTGTTGCTCTCTAAGCAATCTGCTTGGACTGCTGTGCATTATGAATTCATGTTCCTTCACCTTTGCTGTCCAGGAATAGGATTGCTTGCCTCCATGTAACAACTCGTTTCCATTTTAACCCCAGTGCACTCTGGTCCATTTTGTCACTTTAAACCATTTGACTCCTCCAAACAATTATTATTAACTATTTGTCTTTAATAATAAAAAGCTACTTCCTCATTTTAGGTGACTCTCTGTGGGAAGCTTCTCACACAATCTCAGAGGAAGGAAAACGATCTCAGCATCCCTTTTTTCTGTGGTTCAGGGTGGACCTTGCCTTCCACGTCTGGCTATCACATATAGAATTGTTTTAACATTTCATGTCTCCTTCTTCCATCTCAATTTTCCAGAATGTTATTTTGAGTTTATTTCATGATAACACACACTGCTGAATAACTTACTAGAGAGCTAAGTGATCTTTCAATAGATGGCACTCTTTGGTCTGAATCAGCCCAAATATTGTTTTGCCACTTCACTCAAAGGCCAGTTGTTTTGAAGATCCTACCCTCCAGGTATACCATTCTCCAGGACATAGTTAGGGGTATTGTTGAAGTAAAAGCTAGGGCTGGGATTTCTACCCTCAAGAAACAAGGAGGACCACAAAAGATGCAGCCTCGGGGCTTCCCTGGTGGCGCAGTGGTTGAGAGTTTGCCTGCCGATGCAGGGGACACGGGTTCGTGCCCCGGTCCGGGAAGATCCCACATGCCGCGGAGCGGCTGGTCCCGTGAGCCATGGCCGCTGAGCCTGTGCGTCCGGAGCCTGTGTTCCGCAACGGGAGAGGCCACGACAGTGAGAGGCTCACGTACCGAAAAAAAAAAAAAAAGATACAGCCTCATCAGTACAAGTTTATTAGAAAAAAAGCTGAGCTTTGAATACAAGCAAAGCCAAGACCCAGGCCAGTAGTGGCTGGTGGCTGGTGGGAGTCACAGAGCCAAGAGTTTGAATGTAGAGAAAAGGGTCAGAGAAGTGTCCATCAGGAAGAAGCAGTGTGGTAGGCAACTGAGAATTTACTGTAAAACCCAAAAGTGATTCTTTCTTTTTTTTTTTTTTTATGGCAGAAACATTTACTTTAATTCACATTTTCTATAATCTGGTGGGTAGAAGAGCAAATTATTTGGAATTCTGTTCCAAATCAAAGCTGCACCTGATGTTACTTAAAATAGAGTACACATAAGTTTGGTGTGTGTCTGGGTTGTTTTGTTTTACCAAATAATTTCCATGGTACCATGCACCCAGTCTGTGTATTTTGGTGAATAGCTATGGTTTCTGCAGGTACTTCAGTTTGCAAACTGCTGAGAGGT
This sequence comes from Aethalodelphis obliquidens, assembly GCF_003676395.1. NCBI lineage: Eukaryota > Metazoa > Chordata > Mammalia > Artiodactyla > Delphinidae > Aethalodelphis > Aethalodelphis obliquidens. Next base: position 42,828,323 of record NW_020837948.1, on the reverse strand, counting down.
TTACTCTGAACTGTTCCCAAATTTCCAGATGAAGGCAACGCTGATGGAGATCAAAATAGCTGTCCTGGGCTTCCCTAGTGGCGCAGTGGTTCAGAGTCCGCCTGCCGATGCAGGGGACGCGGGTTCGTGCCCCGGTCCGGGAAGATCCCACATGCCGCGGAGCAGCTGGGCCCGTGAGCCATGGCCGCTGAGCCTGCGCGTCCGGAGCCTGTTGCTCCGCAACGGGAGAGGCCACAACAGTGAGAGGCCCGCGTACCGCAAACAAACAAACAAACAAAATAGCTGTCCTTTCCTAGATAAAGTTGGAAAACATGGCACAGTGTTTCATATACGTACAGAGATTATAAGTATTGAGTGATTCACAATGTTAAAATGTCAAAATAAAACGTTGGATTTATCAGATTTCAAAACTGTAAAAACCCTTATTAATATTCTCTCTGATCCTCCTCATAATCTAAGAATCAACACAAGAGAAACATTTAAATCTACCAATTTTACTATATAGTATTTCTAACTTACATAGATGCCACTTAAGAGAAATAAATAAGCTCACGCCACTGAAGGAAGGAACCTTTATGGGCTAGCCAGCTCATGATGTGTGCAAGGATCAGGCCGAAGGCCAGAGACAAATAGGTATACGTATCTGCTCTCCAGTGCCCTCCGGTTTACCACCCACACCTTCTCTGCTCTATCTCCACTCTTACTGACAATTTTGGCACCTGATTTGCAATCTTTTCTTTATCACCAGCCATCATCTTGCGTCACTTCCACACCAAGTAGAACATCCCTTCGGTATTTGTAATCCTTCTCCCACGAGAATGTCAAACACGTGTTTTTCAACGGTCAACTGTGTATCTGTCATTGTCCACTTTCACTTTGTTGCACTCTTTTAAAAGTGGAGCCCTACTGCTCTCCAAGGCTCATTCCTCCACCTATGTTCTGTATACCATTCTCTCTCTATGCAGAGTTGCTATGTAGAACTCATAAAAATTGTAATTCCCAAAGTAGGAAAAGCCTTATCTTTTCTCCTCTGGAACTTAAACTTTACTCAGCCTTTGCTTTCGACATCTACTGTTTGCCAGTTTTTCCAACAGTTTATAGGAATGGAATGAATTATATTTGATTCCTTCCCCCTATCTTCCCCCTGGAGGTTGGTGCTAATAAATGGGGAAATGACCATGATGGAGGAAGATGCTAAGCAAGGGAGAGAGGACTTTGTCAAGAAAAACCGATACAGTGAAATATGTAAGCCACATAAGCAAAAGTTAAATATTAATCTCTTTGAAAACAGATACTCGAGGATGATGTCAAAATTAATTATGTCACAGACAACAAGCAGGATTATAAAAATATGCTCCTCATTGGTTGTAACCCACTTCTCCATTAAAATAGTGTTATCCAAGGTGGACAGATTACCAAAGTACTACAAAGCTTTTTTTAATCTTTATATCGAAAATATAAAAATTAATACCATAATTTTACTTAGGCCCATAAAAAGGAATTCTGAATACAACCTGAGACTCCAGAAACCCACATGTAGGGAGTAGCTCCTTCAGAGAGCTGAGCAGGATGTTCTCTATCTACACTTAAGTAAACGTAGCTTTCCAGAAGTGTCAATGGAGAAAAGGTGATTGACCAGATGTCTAGTTTTATCTGCACTATATCGGCATACTCATTACATACTTTTGGGTGTGTCTTACTTTTGTTTCTTTATCATTTTTCCTTTTCTCCCTTCACCCAAATATCCCATTCCTATTTTATTTGCCTTTGATTTTTCTTCTCCGTCTCCTCTTTCCTTCTTACTTCAACCTGACTTTCCTGTTTTCCTCCGTTGACTCTTCTGAAGACAGTTAGGTGGGATGACATGGCTGACTCTCTCATTTTACAGATGAAGAAATTGAGGCCCAAAAGGTTAAGTGACTTGCCCAACATCTCACAGTAGTCTGAGGCAGAACCCCAAGGCTAAATTACAAGACTCTTGAAGCTAACCCTGGGTTCTTTCCATTACACCCATAATCTCTTCCGTCTCTGACCTTCACAGTGCAAACTGGCCTTCAGATATTTGGGGCATAATGAGAATAAAAGCAGTGAAGGGCTACAATAGTGTCAGGATATGTGTCCCATACATGTCTGGTGAGTGCAATGAGCTCCTGATTTGCCCACTCTTTCCTGTCATGAAGGAATGCCATAAATCAAACCAAGAACCTGTGTTGGGCTTCTGTTTCCACATAACTTCCTCTTTATTAGCACTTTCACCCCCTCCCCTCGCCACTATACACATGCACAAATGTACCTTTCTCAGCACCCTATTGAATACCACAAATTGCCCTACCCGCCCCCCACTCCACAGTCCCCATTCCCCTTTCCTTGCTTTTCTTATGCTCCATAGCATTTATCACCTTGCAGTATACCAACTAGATTATGTATTTATTATGTGTATTGTTCATTGTCTGTCTCTCCTTGCAAGAATATAAGCTCCATGAGGGCAGAGATCTTTTTCTCTTTTGTTTTTCAGCACTTTCCAAACACCTAGAAGAGTTCCTGCTACATTGTAGGTGCTCAGTATTTGTTAAATGAATGAATTGAATGAATGAACTGTAATGGCTGGCACACAAAATGCTTCTTCCTTAGGATTCCTAGAGACCCAAGGGTGTGATCATAACGAAAACAAATTTCATATGCAAAATAATTAAGTTGCCCAACTCATCTACTCTGCTTCTATCATGTGTGTGTGTGTGTGTGTGTGTGTGTGTGTGTGTGAGAGAGAGAGAGAGAGAGAGAGAGAGAGAGAGAGAGAGAAAGAGAAAATAGTGAAGGAGGCATTAAAGCATTTATATTGAAAATGGGGCAATTTATAAATGATGCATTTTAAAATGTTAAATCATGAAAGATGAGTTTTTAGGTGCAACAATTTTTAGTCTGCTCTTGTTGGGATTTCTGATACTAATTAATCAATTACCTCCTTTTAGAAACAATTGAGATTCTGCAGGTGGGAATAAAAAGATCATATTTGTTTTATTTTTATTGCTGACAAAAATATGCTGGAAAACATAGTCTGGAACTAAGTATAAATGAGCTTCCTACTTGTAAGCCTCTGTGTCATAATATCCCACATAGTCACAGGAAGAGCAACTGCACAACTGCTGACCTCGTTCTGTGGAGTGGGTTCGCTCTGCCGGACTGTAAAGCAGGAAAGAAGAAACTATGTCTCTGGCAGCAAGAAAATCTAAGAGGAAACCAAGAGTTAGAGGTACACATGCTCAGTGATATTTTCCTCCAGCTCTGTGAGAGCAGGTGACTGGAAGCTTTCCGCCAAATACTCCCAAGAGGGCAAAAGTTCCTATTTAATGGACCATAAATTCCTGAGGTTCCCTATGACATTTCACCGGGTCACAACTTTTTTAGAAAAGATTCTGCAGTCATAAGGTGCCAAGATCATTTCAACAGTTGACCCAAGGCCATGTCTATGCTGACCTCTTGGACCCCTCTCTTCAAAGGAGGAAACTGGAGCCAGAAATCATCTCTTTACAGGCGTCGAAACAACCCACTCAGGCCCACTCAAGGGCCAGTCAGTCAACCATGCAACTGGAGAAAGCATGGATAACACTCCCTACCATAAATTCTAAAAAATAAACAGAGGTAAAATGCAGTCATGACATCATGTCTAAGAAAAACAAATATCACTAGTAACAGGTGCAGAACTGTAAATATTAAAGCAAAGCTGAGAGATTAAACCAGAAGTTACTTTAAGAAATAGCTTGAAATCATCAAGGTTCTCTTTTTTGGTTCACAATAGCTCTTTTAAAATCAGCAAAATTTCTTGACCACACCTTGATCACTTTATGAGAAAGCATGTAGTCTGCTTAAGGCCAAGAATTATGACACCTGCAGTGCTCCTTGAAGTCTTTCAATTATCAGACTGAGTTTCAGGACCCAAAACTGCTGTTCATCCACTCCTGGTTTCAACTTGTGGATAACATTATTCTTTAGTAGGGAGCCATGGGAGCGTCAGTATCCCCTGGAATTCTGGGGCTCAAGACCAATCCAGCATCACAAGGTGAAGTGTCTGTGGCTTGAACAAAAAAGGTGACTTACAGCTAGTTCAAAAAAGCCAACTACTGTTTAATGTTCTAAAAATATTTATACAGATGTGGTAAACTGAATAATGGCCCCCACAGATGCCTATGTTCTAATCTCTGGAACCTGTAAGTATGTCATCTTACGTGGTAAAAGGAACTTTTCAAATAAGATTAAGCTAAGTATCTTGAGATGGGGAGATTATCCTGGATTACTCAGATGGGCTCAGTATAACCACAAGTGTTCTTGTACGAGAGAGGTCAGAGAGAGGAGAAAGTGATGTGACTATGGAAACAGAGATTGGAATGATGCTGCCATGAGCCAAGGAATGTCAGCAGCCTCTAGAAGCTGGAAGAGGCAAAGAATGGATTCTCTCCTGTAGCCTCCAAAAGGAAACAGTCCTGCCAACACCTTGATTTGACCCCCAGTTGTATGGTATAAATCTGTGTTGTTTTAAGCCATTAAGTTTGTAAAACCTTGTTAAAGCAGCAGTAGGAAAGTAATACAACAGAAGAGTAAAATTCAGTCGAAAGGGTACTCCAGGAAGAAATGGATTATCTTGGTGAGGGATCTCTTTGGGGCAAGGAGAAAACTGATATGAATTCAGCAGCTGGAAGAAGACCCAAAGTTCTTGTTTTGTATTTTGTGTGAGAGTATGGATTGTTGAAAGAAGGAATACACAAATGAATATACATCTGGAATTCCTTAGCCTTAATTTACCAGTTAGAACACAGACATACCTGAGCATATTTCAATCGCTTCCCAGCAATCCACTTTAAAGCTTGTCTCATTGATAAGATCTACATTTAGAGACTCATATCTGATCCTAATTTAAAGACATCTTGTTTGATTAGATCTCAAGCTCATACTTCTTTTCTATCCCTAAGAGAAGGGGGTATATGAATAGCCTTCAAGTATATTAGAGCAATGGCCATAAATTATTTTTCCCTGTCATTCAGTTGAATTACTCTAACCATACGAATACTCTGTACTGCATGCGTGAACCAAATTCTTCTCACATAAGGAAAGGAATTTATTCTGTGATGAAGCAATACTGAGCATTTACAATGTGCTTCACAGGCCTTGCTAACATGAAGACTAAAGGCAACAGCTATTTCAAGTCTACTTTTGCAAAAATAAGGTGGATATATTCGACCTTTATGGTTTCACTGCAATTGAAATTGATTGCAATTCTGCATACATGAACAAGGATTGCTCATATTACAGTGTCCTGGACCTACAGGTTGAGCATACGATCATGTAAATAATTAAGAATGCCTTATACCACAGTGACCCAATTTCTTTTTATGGTGGTCTTTTCTAAGGTGAATTTGTACATGTGCTTGAATAGGCATAGATATTACTGTCGCTCTCTTTCTTGCAACTAAATAGGGATTGGTACAACTGAACTTATCTGATAGTTTTCTGTAATATGCATTCCCTGTGCTTTGCTGACCCTTTTTTCAAGAGTTTCTTATTCCTGTGTCTATATTAGGAGTAACTTCTCTAATTTCTGTAACATGTGTTATGCCCTCTTACTACCAATGGCTTTTGGTGGGTCTACTACAAATTTCTAATTTGTTTCAGTTAAGAGGTACTATTGGAGAACTTCACCATGAACTGCAGATAACAGCCCAGTCAATACACTTAAGAAATCCCCAGCATGGCAGGAAGGACGGACATCAGGTAGGTCTACAACGGGAGCAACCACATCCACATCTGGCACATGTCCATCTCTGAACAGTGAATGTAACTATGTAGCAATTTCATCCCTTTTGTTAGCCCAAATCAAGACATCTTGAGAGCCATTAGCAGGGTTTATTTGAACCCTACCAACTCTCAGGAACTCAGTGGGGTTTTTAAGAGATTTCATTGAAAACGCTTTAGTTTTATACAGGTCAGAAAACATGTGGATTAGCATCAGCCTCCTTGGTCATGTATCCATTCAGTGAATTTACCAGTAATGCATGTTTTATTCTTGTTTTAAATGGGATCGCTTTTGTATCATCATCAGACACGGGTAAAAGCAAAACAGTCAAAAAAATGAATATGAATTCAACAATTATTTACTATATAAAATTAATTATGGGCTTAGAAGGGCCTTAAAATGTTCTGTGGGGTCAAATAGATCTTGGTTTTCATTGTGGCTTCCAGATTAGAGCACTAATTGTACTCTGGTATTGAAGTAACTTTAGGAAAGTTAAACTCTCTGTTAAACTCTCTTCGCATTGTGCCTTCCACATAGAGAGCACTCACAAAATCCTAACTATTTCAATTTGCAATATTATTAATAAGAACATTTAAAAATATTATTAAGTCTACATACCGGATTGGCTTCTAACCAAACAAGAAATGTTATTTTTGTCACTTAATGAGAAGTTCAGGGATAGGGAGACCAGGGCCAATGCAGCAGCTGTGAGGTCCTCAACATCCCAGGCTCCTATCTTTCTCCTCAGACACCCCTAGGACATGACTCTTATCCTCATTATTACAGGATGGCTCCTGCCACCTACACACCTCCTCCTTCTAATATCATGCCAACATTTCAGGCAATCAAAACAAAAAGGCCCATGACAGTTAAATTCACCTCCCTTTTAAAGAGTTTTCCAAAAAGCTCCACCCAGTGACTTCTGCTTATTTCTCATTGGCCAAAACTATGTCAAACAGCTTTAGCTTCTAAGAAGCCTGGGAAATACAGCTTCAAAGAAGCCTGGGGAAAGTTCAAAGAACAGCTTTTTAACTGTGCACAGTGCTACCACCAATAAAATCAGGATCTTTCAGTAAAAAATAGAGAAGCAGATGAATATTGGATAGGCAATTAACAGTCGCTGCTACATTATTTTGATGACTTTGCGTCACATAAGCAGAGGAATCCAGATGTAACAAAACTAACAGAGAACCAAAGGCTTCTCACATAGGTAACACTCTTTTCATTGACTTTTCTTTAACCACACATAGACCATTTTCCATATTTTTGTGGTTTCCTTGCTAATGTTTCCACCTCCTTCAAGGGACTCTTCCAGTATAATGGCCGTTAATGTTGAACCAGCACAGTCCTGGCTCTCATTGTATTCCTCTGAACATTTTTAGTTATCCAGTGTCTCACTGTGCGATTCTGGGTTCATATTTGTCACTGTTTGTAAAATATCCCCACTTGATTTCCTTCATTAAATGTGTTTAAGATCATTTTTATTACTCTCCTTCTACCAGACTATCATCACCACCAACTCCCTCCTTAAAGCATATAACATGGCCTTTTATTTCTTAAATCTTGTCATCTTTCTAACTTTTTTTTTTCCTTCAATCTTTTACATTTAGCCTCTCACAAAATCCATTACCTCAGCCCCTCAGTCTCGTTCTGGACTCCTTTTCCCTCTCCTTTTCCCCAATATCAAATCAGTTGCCAAGATGAGCAATTCTTTTCCCTAAATAGCTTTTATAGTTATGACTCTCCCCACAGCCACCAGCCTACACCAGGCCACATTCTACCTTGTCAAGGATACTACATGACCCCCTCTTTAGCTTCCTTCTTTCAGTCTAGCTCACCTCCCATCTGCTGTCCACACTCAGAGCAAACTTCCTAAACTTCAAACCTGATCATGATGCTTCTCCCTGGCTTAAATCTTTCCAAAGTCTCCCCAGCTCTCAGACAATGAAGTTCAAACTCCTTTACATGATATAAAAAGTCTTCATAGCCTCCCTTCTCCCCTTCACAACCTCATCCTCTAAATTCCAGTCACACGAGCTTTATTTAAACTTCTTCCAAAGCTCCATGTCCTTTTACTTTATGGCCTTTTCATATTTCATTCCTTCTATCCGGAATATTTCTCCCCTTGCCTAACTCATAATCAGCCTTTGAGACCCAGCTTATATGTCACTCACTTCCTTTAGGAAGCTAATAGCTGTGTCTGTGACCCAGACCCTAACCTTACTGGACCCAAATGGTTATTATTTCTTCCTAGCCTGATTTCCTACTTCAGCTTTCCTTCATCAAAAAAACCCCAAATCTCACCTTAGTATTACGTTGATGACTGCATATTAGAAACCTCTAGTGATTTATCATTTCTATCCCAAAAGTAGGAGCAAATTTTTATTCACAGAAGACAAAACTCTCATTTTCAGTTAAGAAATTTCTCTATGTAACATTTCCAAATTTGTCTGACCCAAGCAGAAAAACCCAGTATTACTCACTGCATAACTGAAATCCTCTCATTTCTGGATCTTCAAACATGTCATATGTGCATCTCAGAAGGTTTTCTCCTACCCTCCTGTCCTCAAGGACTTCCCTCGTTCTGATAGTTCCTAAGACTTTGTTCTCCACAAAACTGTCCTACGCAAACTCTTAGATTAAGCCATGCTGATCATTTCAGCACTGATAGTGATATAAAATGTATTGGTTGAGGAGCTTCAAGATGGCGGAAGAGTAAGACGTGGAGATCACCTTCCTCCCCACAAATACATCAAAAATACATCTACATGTGGAACAACTCCTACAGAACACCTACCGAACGCTGGCAGAAGACCTCAGACTTCCCGAAAGGCAAGAAACTCCCCACGTACCTGGGTCGGGCAGAAGAAAAAAGAAAAAACAGAGACAAAAGAATAGGGATGGGACCTGCACCATGGGAGGGAGCTGTGAAGGAGGAAAGGTTTCCACACATTAGGAGCCCCTTCGCGGGCGGAGACTGCGGGTGGTGGAGGGGGAAAGCTTTGGAGCCGCGGAGGAGAGCGCAGCAACAGGGGTGCGGAGGGCAAAGCAGAGAGATTCCCGCACAGAGGATCAGGGCCGACCGGCACTCTCCAGCCTGAGAGGCTTGTCTGCTCACCCGCAAGGGCGGGCGGGGCTGGGAGCTGAGGCTCGGGCTTCGGTCTGATCGCAGGGACAGGACTGGGGCTGGCGGCGTGAACACAGCCTGCAGGGGTCTAGTGCACCACGGCTTGCCGGGAGGGAGTCCGGGGAAAAGTCTGGACCTGCCGAAGAGGCAAGAGACTTTTTCTTCCCTCTTTGTTTCCTGGTGAGCGAGGAGAGGGGATTAAGAGTGCTGCCTAAACGAGCTCCAGAGACGGGCGCAAGCCGCGGCTATCAGCGCGTACATGAGAGACAGGCATGAGATGCTAAGGCTGCTGCCACGACCAAGAAGCCTGTGTGCAAGCACAGGTCACTATCCACACCTCCCCTCCCAGGAGCCTGTGTAGCCCGCCACTGCCAGGGTCCCGTGACCCAGGGACAACTCCCCCGAGAGAACGCACGGCGTGCCTGAGGCTGGTGCAACGTCACGCCGGCCTCTGCTGCCCGCAGGCTCGCCCTGCATTCTGTACCCCTCCCTCCCCCCAGCCTCAGACAGAAGCCCCTAATCAACCGCTCCTTTAACCCCCTCCTATCTGGGTGATGAAAAGATGCAGAGGGTGACCTACATGCAGAGGCAGGGCCAAATCCAAAGCTAAACCCCAGGACCTGTGTGAACAAAGAAGAGAAAGGGAAATTTCTCTGTACAGCCTCAGGAGCAGCAGATTAAATCTCCACAATAAACTTGACGTACCCTGAATCTGCGGAATACATGAATAGACAATGATCATCCCAAAATTGAGGCAGTGGACTTTGGGAGCAATTGTAGACTTGAGGTTTGCTGTATGTGACAGACTAGTTACTGATTTTTATGTTTATCTTAGTATAGATGTTAGCATTTGTTATCATTGCTGGATTTGTTTATTTGTTTGGTTGCTCTCTTCTTTTATTTATTACTTAAAAATTTATTTTATTTTTTTAAATTTTTATTTTAATAACATTATTTTATTATTTTTTTCTTTCCTTCTTTTTTTTTTTCTCCGTTCTCTTCTGAGCTGTGCGGCTGACAGGGTCTTGGTGCTCCAGCCGGGCATCAGGCCTGAGCCTCTGAGGTAGGAAAACCAAGTTCAGGACATTGGACCACCAGAGACCTCCTGGCCGGAAGTGCTGTCAATTGGTGAGAGCTCTCACAGAGATCTCTATCTCAACACTAAAACCCAGCTCCACTCAACAACCTGCAAGCTACAGTGCTGGACACCCTTTGCCAAACAACTAGCAAGAAAGGAACAAAAACACACCCATTAGCAGAGAGGCTGCCTAAACTCAGAGTAAGTACACAGACACCCCAAAACACACCATCAGACACGGTCCTGCCCACCACAAAGACAAGATCCAGCCTCATCCACCAGAACACAGGCACCAGTCCCCTCCACCAGGAAGCATACACAACACACTGAACGAACCTTACCCACTGGGGGCAGACACCAAAAGCAACGGGAACTACGAACTTGCAGCCTGTGAAAAGGAGACCGCAAACGCAGTAAGTTAAGCAAAGTGAGAAGACAGAGAAAAACACAGCAGATGAAGAAGCAAAGCAAAAACCCATCAGACCAAACAAAGGAAGAGGAAATAAGCAGCCTACCTAAAAAAGAATTCAGAGTAATGATAGTAAAGATGGTCCAAAATCTTGGAAATAGAATGGAGAAAATACAAGAAACATTTAAGAAGGACCTAGAACACCTAAAAAGAGCCAACACACAATGATGAACAACACAATAAATGAAATTAAAAACTCTCTAGAAGGAATCAATAGCAGAATACTTGAGGCAGAAGAACGGATAAGTGACGTGGAAGATAAAGTAGTAGAAGTAACTACTGCAGAGCAAAATAAAGAGAAAAGAATGAAAAGAATTGAGGACAGTCTTAGAGACCTCTGGGACAACATTAAACACACCAACATTCGATTTATAAGGGTCCCAGAAGAAGAAGAGAAAAAGAAAGAGACTGAGAAAATATTTGAAGAGATTATAGTTGAAAACTTCACTAATATGGGAAGGGAAATAGTCAATCAAGACCAGGAAGCACAGAGACTCCCATACAGGAGAAATCCAAGGAGAAACATGCCAAGACACATATTAACCAAACTATCAAAACTTAAATACAAAGAAAAACTATTAAAAGCAACAAGGGAAAAGCAACAAAAAACATACAAGGGAATTCCCATAAGGTTAACAGCTGATCTTTCAGCAGAAACTCTGCAAGCCAGAAGGGAGTGGCAGGACATATTTAAAGTGATGAAAAGGAAAAACCTACGAAGATTACTCTACCCAGCAAGGATCTCATTCAGATTCGATGGAGAAATTAAAACCTTTACAGACAAGCAAAAGCTAACAGAAACCAGCTTTACAACAAATGCTAAAGGAACTTCTCTAGGCAGGAAACACAGGAGAAGGAAAAGACCTACAATAACACACCCAAAACCATTAAGAAAATGGTAATAGGAGCATACATATCGATAACTACCTGAATGTAAATGGATTAAATGCTCCCACCAAAAGACAGAGACTGGCTGAATGGATTCAAAAACAAGACCCATATATATGCTGTCTACAAGAGACCCACTTCAGACCTAGAGACACATACAGACTGAAAGTGAGGGGATGGAAAAAGACATTCCATGCAAATGGATATCAAAAGAAAGCTGGAGTAGCAATTCTCCTATCAGACAAAATAGACTTTAAAATAAACTATTGCAAGAGACAAAGAAGGAAGAGACAAAGAAGGACACTATATAATGATCAAGGGATCAATCCAAGAAAAATATATAACAATTGTAAATATTTATGCACCCAATATAGGAGCACCTCAATACATAAGGCAAATGTTAAGAATAACCCAAGAAGAGTAGGGGACATTAACACCCCACTTTCACCAATGGACAGATCATCCAAAATGAAAATAAATAAGGAAACACAAGCTTTAAATGATACATTAAACAAGATGGACTTCATTGATATTTATAGGACATTCTATCCAAAAACAACAGAATACACTTTCTTCTCAAGTGCTCATGGAATATTCTCCAGGATAGATCATATCTTGGGTCACAAATCAAGCCTTGGTAAATTTAAGAAAATTGAAATCGTATGAAGTATCTTTTCCGACCACAATGCTATGAGACTAGATATCAATTACAGGAAAAATCTGTAAAAAATACAAACATGTGGAGGCTAAATAATACACTACTAAATAACCAAGAGATCACTGGAGAAATCAAAGAGGAAATAAAAAAATAACTAGAAACAAATGACAATGAAAACACGATGACCCAAAACCTATGGGATGCAGGAAAAGTAGTTCTAAGCGGGAAGTTTATAGCAATACAATCCTACCTCAAGAAACAAGAACCATCTCAAATAACCAACCTAAACTTACACCTAAAGCAATCAGAGAAAAAAGAAAAAAAAAAAAACTAAAGTTAGCAGAAGGAAAGTAATCATACAGATCAGATCAGAAATAAATGAAAAAGAAATGAAGGGAACAATAGCAAAGATGAATAAAACTAAAAACTGGTTCTTTAAGAAGTTAAAACTGATAAACCACTGGCCAGATGCATCAAGAAAAAAATGGAGAAGACTCAAATCAATAGAATTAGAAATGAAAAAGGAGAAGTAACAACGGACACTGCAGAAATACAAAGAATCATGAGAGATTACTGCAAGCAACTATATGCTAATAAAATGGACAACCTGGAAGAAATGGACAAATTCTGAGAAAAGCACAACCTTCCAAGACTGAACCAGGAAGAATGAGAAAATATAAACAGACCAATCACAAGCATTGAAATTGAAACTGTGATTTAAAATCTTCCAGTAAACAAAAGCCCAGGACCTAATGGCTTCACAGTTGAATTCTATCAAACATTTAGAGAAGAGCTAACAATTATCCTTCTCAAACTCTTCCAAAATATAGTAGAGGGAGGAATGCTCTCAAACTCATTCTATAAGGCCACCATCACCCTGATACCAAAACCAGACATAGATGCCACAAAAAAAAGAAAACTACAGGCCAATATCACTGATGAACATAGATGCAAAAATCCTCAACAGAATACTAGCAAACAGAATCCAACAGCACATTAAAGGATCATACACCATGATTAAGTGGGGTTTATCCCAGGAAATCAAGGATTCTTCAATATACGGAAATCAACCAATGTGATAAACCATATTAACAAACTGAAGAATAAAAACCATATGAAAATCTCAATAGATGCAGAAAAAGCTTTTGACAAAATTCAACACCAATTTATGACAAATACCCTCCAGAAAGTAGGCATAGAGGGAATTTGCCTTAACACAATAAAGGCCATATATGACAAACCCACAGCCAACACTGTTTTCAATGGTGAAAAACTGAAACCTTTCCCACTAAGATCAGGAACAAGACAAGGTGGCCCACTCTCACCACTATTATTCAACATAGTTTTGGAACTCTTTGCCACCGCAGAGAAAAAAAAGAAATAACAGGAATCCAAATCGGAAAAGAAGAAGTAAAGCTGTCACTGCGGATGACATGATACTATACATAGAGAATCCTAAAGATGCTATAACTACTAGAACTAATCAATGAATTTGGTAAAGTAGCAGGATACAAAATTAATGCATAGAAATCTCTTGCATTTCCTATACACTAACAACAAAAAATGTGATAGAGAAATTAAGGAAACACTCCCATTTACCACTGCAACAAAAAGAATAAGGTACCTAAGAATAAACGTACCTAAGGAGACAGAAAACCTGTATGCTTAAAACTATAAGACACTGATGAAAGAAATTAAAGATGATACAAACTGATGGAGAGATATACCATGCTCTTGGATTGGAGAGATCAACATTGTGAAAATAACTACAGATTCAATGCAATCCCTATCAAACTACCACTGGCATTTTTCACAGAACTGGAACAAAAAATTTCACAATTTGTATGGAAACACAAAAGACCCTGAATAGCCAAAGCAATCTTGAGAAAGAAAAAAGGAGCTGGAGGAATCAAGATCCCTGACTTCAGACTATACTACAAAGCTACAGTAATCAAGACAGTCTGGTACTGGCACAGAAAGAGAAATATAGATCAATGGAACAGATAGAAAGCCCAGAGATAAACTCACGCTCACACGGTCACCTTATCTTTGATAAAGGAGGCAAGAATACACAGTGGAGAAAAGACAGCCTCTTGAATAAGTGGTGCTGGGAAAACTGGACAGCTACATGTAAAAGAAGGAAATTAGAACATTTCCTAACACCATACACAAAAATAAACTCAAACTGGATTAAAGACCTAAACGTAAGGCCAGACACTATAAAATTCTTAGAGGAAAACATAGGCAGAACACTCTATGACATAAATCACACCAAGATTTTTTTGACCAACCTCCTAGAGAAATGGAAATAAAAACAAAAATAAACAAATGAGACCTAATGAAACTTAAAAGCTTTTGCACAGCAAAGGAAACCAAAAACAAGACGAAAAGACTACCCTCAGAATGGGAGACAATATTGGCAAAAAAAGCAACTGACAAAGGATTAATCTCCAAAATATACAAACAGCTCATGCAGGTCAATATCAAAAAAACAAACAACCCAATCCAATAATGGGCAGAAGACCTAAAGAGACATTTCTCCAAAGAAGATATACAGATTGCCAACAAACACATGAAAGGATGCTCAACATCACTAACCATTAGAGAAATGCTAATCAAAACTACAATGAGGTATCACCTCACACCAGTCAGAATGGCCATCATCAAAAAATCTACAAACAATAAATGCTGGAGAGGGTGTGGAGAAAAGGGAACCCTCTTGCACTCTTGGTGGGAATGTAAATTGATACAGCCACTATGGAAAGCAGTATGGAGGTTCCTTAAAAAACTAAAAATAGAACTACCATACAACCCAGCAATCCCATTACTGGGCATATACCCTGAGAAAACCATAATTCAAACAGAGTCATGTACCAAAATGTTCACTGCAGCTCTATTTACAATAGCCAGGACATGGAAGCAACCTAAGTGTCCATCGACAGATGAATGGATAAAGAAGATGTGGCACATATATACAATGGAATATCACTCAGCCATAAAGAGAAACGAAACTGAGTTATTTGTACTGAGGTGGATGCCCCTAGAGTCTGTCATACAGAGTGAAGTAAGTCAGAAAGAGAAAAACAAATACACATATGTATGGAATCTAAAGAAAAAGAAAAATGGTCATGAAGAACCTAGGGGCAAGACGGGAATCAAGACGCAGACCTACTAGAGAATTGACTTGAGGACACGGGGTTGGGGAACAGTAAGCTGGGACGAAGTGAGAGAGTGGCGTGGACATATATACACTACCAAATGTAAAATAGATAGCTAGTGGGAAGCAGCCGCATAGCACAGGGAGATCAGCTCGGTGCTTTGTGACCACCAAGAAGGGTGGGATAGGGAGGGTGGAAGGGAGGGAGACACAAGAGGGAAGAGATATGGGGACATATGTATATGTATAACTGATTCACTTTGTTATAAAGCAGAAACTAACACACCATGGTAAAGCAAGTATACTCCAATAAAGATGTTAAAAAAAAAGAAACTACAATGAGGTATCACCTCATATGGGTCAGATTGGCCATCATCAAAAAATCTACAAACAATAAATGCTAGAGAGAGTGTGGAGAAAAGGGAACCCTCTTGCACTCTTGGTGGGAATGTAAATTGATACAGCCACTATGGAAAGCAGTATGGAGGTTTTTTAAAAAACTAAAAATAGAACTACCATATGACCCAGCAATCCCACTATTGGGCATATACCCTGAGAAAACCATAATTCAAAAAGAGTCACGTACCACAATGTTCATTGCAGCACTATGTACAATAGCCGGGACATGGAAGCAACCTAAGCACCCATTGACAGGTGAATGGATGAAGAAGATGTGGCACATATATACAATGGAATATTACTCAGCCATAAAGAGAAACGAAATTGAGTTATTTGTAGTGAGGTGGATGCCCCTAGAGTCTGTCATACAGAGTGAAGTAAGAGAAAGAGAAAAACAAATACTGTATGCTAACACAGATATATGGAATCTAAAAAACAAAAAATGGTTCTGAAGAACCTAGTGGCAGGACAGGAATAAAGATGCAGATGTAGAGAATGGACTTGAGGACACGGGGCGGGAGAAGTGTAAGATGGGACAAAGAGAGAGGCATGGACATATATACACTACCAAATGTAAAATAGATAGCTAGTGGGAAGCAGCCGCATAACACAGGGAGATCAGCTCGGTGCTTTGTGACCACCTAGAGAGGTGGGATAGGGAGGGTGGGAGGGCGATACAAGAGGGAAGGGATATGGAGATATATGTATACATATAGTTGATTCACTTTGTTATACAGCAGCAACTAACACACACTGTAAAGCAATTATACCCCAATAAAGATGTTAAAAAAGTTTTTTTATGTGTTGGTTACATTTATTATGTTCATTTTCTTTTTTTCCCACTTTAATTTGTGGAGGGTTTCTTCCTTCACTGAAATCCATTAAAAGAAGGGATCTTTGATATACTTTATAATATAAAATATATACTACTGAGGATATCAGCAATAATAATGTTTAAAATAATATTCTACACTTGTTTTGTTGAAATCCTGTTTAAAATTAAATGATAATATGGCATGTAGCTGCATGACTGAGAATATTGTTGTTTTCACGTGATTTGGGGCTTTTCAGCTATTGGAAATGCCGGACTTGTTCATAAGAAATATTTATGCAACCATGAAGTCGAGATCATGATAGTAATCACTTAGCATAAGAATGGATAACAAGGAACACTAAGACTTATGATAAATACTATGTGAAAGAATGCTAAATTAGACTTGTTGTCAGACATAATTAGAAGACAATTGTGATGTTTCTTCATGTCAATATCATATCTGACAAGGGTAAGACACCTTTATTAGTTGATATTATCTTAGCCAAAAAGAATGTATCTAAGCTAGAGGAATTATGTAATGCTCTCAATAGATTTAAGGAAAATAATGAACACATTATATTTTAATGTTTTATAAACTGCCAAATTATTAATGATCTGGAGAGACTATTTGCACTTTCTCATTTAGAAGTTGTTCCGACTTTAATTAAATATCTTCATGCAGCAGTGAAGCACTCTTTCTAGTTCTCTGATTTGTGCATGTTGATTAATAGGAGGAATACCCAGAGAGTTCAGATGTGCCCTTTCACAGAAGTGACTAAAATGGCTCCAAAGTGAAACAAGTATGGTGATGGGGTCAGGCCTTGGGAGATGGGGTTAGTGCTGGAAAATGTGGAGAAGAAGAGGACACTGTATTGCCTCCTTCGCTAGCAAGTTATTATCTGGAGTTGCTCACAAATAGTACTCTGAAATATAAGCCAACAAAGTTCAGGATGTATTTTTTTCTTCCAATCACTGTTGACCACATTTCAATGCCTAGAGTTGTTAATGTTATAGAACTAGATATTCTTAATCACTTATATTATTTTCCAAAAATATGTGTCAGCCATTTCAGAAAATGTAAAACAGACTGTTGGCAGATTTCTAGACAATATTTTAAAGTATATTTCCTTCCTGATTTTTCCAGAAATGAAGTTCTCTTGAATATTACTTTTCTTCTGCTATTCATTGAAGTATTGAAATATTAAAACTTGCTTCTTGCAAGTGTATATTATAGACTTTTTAAAGGAAGACAGCAATTTGATTAAGCTGCATTGCTGAAATTAATTTGAAGCTAGGAAAAATTATAAAACATTTTTGCTACAGCAATTTTGGGAAATTGTATGTAGCCCTTGACAAGTTTTCAAACTGAACAAAAATATCCGCCTTGTTAGAGAATTTTTAAATGTCCTGGCTAAGTTTTCTTTAATTATTTTGCCCCTTCTGTCAGCTGTGTTATTGCCCTACTGGTTTAAAGGTTAAACAAAGTACTAGATCTGTCAAAGTGAGTGAAACCAACTGGTGAGGAGCCATCAAAAGGTAATCAGGGCTAATAGGTACATAATGGCTATCAGGGTCCTGTTTGCACTCAGATACATCACCACAGACAGAACACAGCTTTCACTCACTGAGGTCCTTGTTAAAGAAAACATGGAGCAGTCCAGACATTCTGTGGTTAAAACCAAGTGAGCAGGCAGATCTCACTCCCTTACCCCACCCTCAGGATAAAAAGCTGATGAAACTCAAGCTCTGAAAGCAATAGATTGAAATTTGCATTTGCATGGTGAAACTATCATTTCAGAACAGAATTTACAAACTGTGCCCTTACCCTGTGTTAATTTAAAAATTAATAGGATTCTCACAAAAGCCATAGGCTTAATTCAAAGATACCTGATAATCTAGTGTCTTTCATAGGCCCTTTTAAAGCAATATTTACACCAATACCTGATTTAAGCAAAATAAATCAGATAAAGGAAGCATAGATGAACGAATCTTATAGGGTACTTGGAGTCCAAAATTATTCTTCCTACATTTTTTTTTTGGTGCTTTTGATACAGTTTCATAAATTACTGCTTTTCCTAACCAGCTAACAAAGTAAGCTCTAAGTCTTATTAGCTGTTCCCTAGAACAACATCTACATTATAACTGCTGGCTTTGTGTGATCTTACTGCTTCATCATTTTGACAATTATCTGTTGTGGCTTCAGTGCTTGCAAAGCTTAGTGTAAAAAATAATGCAGGGCATTAAAGCATTTACTTACTATGTGGTGAAACTAATTCTTAGTAGTTCTTGCAAGAGCTGCCAGGAAATAAAATCTAAGATACACATCAGAAACAATGGGCCGCTTATAGTAATAGTTGAATCTTTTGGAGGCCAGTGAGTAAGCTCCGAATAAAGGTTTATTTTTCGATTATATGTATCCATGCATCTTGGAGTTTAACATAATCCTCATGAATAACACCACCACCACATGTATCTTCACTTAAATTAAGTAAGGTCTGGGGACTTCCCTGGCAGTCCAGTGGTTAAGACTCTGCGCTTCCAATGCAAGGGGGCATGGGTTCAATCCCTAGTGGGGGAACTAAGATCCCACATGCTGCACAGTGCAGCCAAAAATAAAAAGTAAATAAAATAAATTAAAATAAATTAAGTAAGGTTTGTACGGACTGTTTCAGAATTGAGTTCAGAGTTTGCAGAACTAGGGAAACGGCAGCACAGTGCTTCTCAGCACAGAAAGCTTTGAGAGACAATCATTTGAGTTCTCCCATTGGGTTGCTAATGCCAGGAAACTTTGTTCAAGTAAAATGATCTAAACAAATCAGAAGTCAATACAAGTAAAAAGAGGAGAAATATCTAATAGCACCAACTCTTACCCATCCCACCCCACCACGTTTTAGGGATTTCAGAAAAACAAATGTGAGTTAAAGCTATGGTAGCTTTGTCAGCCCATGCCCTTAGCCTCAGATCACTCTCCAAGTTAACAGACTTCCAAGAGTCATGTTTTCATAGACATTACTATCAATCGTTGTGTTATATTTTATAATGGAATCGAAACCCTAAGGTTCCCTCTTACCAGTTAAGCAGAACCTTTTTTAATGCATTTTGTTCTGCTGTGTTTCCAAGAAACTTCCACTTTGTTTGAAACCTGATTTAAATTAGCCCTTCCAAGCATTCTCACAAGGAGGTCAAGATCTTAATCTCAGAAAGTTTGGGGATTTTTCTTGTAGAGTCATTGACAAATTCTCCTTCATCAGATCAAAACCCCCAGTGACAGGTTCACTCTTCGATTCTGTGCTTAACTTATACAATATACATTTCTTAGATCTGATTAGAATTTACCACACACACACATCATGGGTCAGCATTACAGGCAAGTTTAAATAATATTCCCTTGCAAAAAATAAATCTACTTCAGATCTTCCCCAAACTACAGGAAAACCTAGATTGAAACAAGACTGTTAATTATGGTTATCTTATTAATTTATATTGACCAAATACAGGGGTTTTTTTTTCTCCTTTCTGCATTAGCATGTGTGGGTGTACACACCTATGAAGGATAGTTCTAATATTTAAGAAGAGTAAAAATTAATCTACAAGATGGGATAGAAAAGGGATGAAACATGTCTACCACACCAAAATATTCACGCAAGAGGCTATTCTGGTACATTAAATCCCCACTCACTTTATAGGGTTATATCTGTGATCTTTTGAGAGCTAATGATGATATTCAAATATAAGTTCCTGGTGGAATCCGTCACTCATTTTCATTTTGGCATGAATTAGTTTATTAGTTGCATGGTTCTAGGGAAATGGAATCAAGACAAGTATGTTACGGAAAGGTCAAGAGAAAGATTTTTCCTAAGAATTGTGGGCTTAGGTACACTACCTCACTGGAGAGAGGGCGTAGGAGCTCAGCACATAGGTGCAAATTGATTCTAGATTGGAAAAAGGAGTCCATAGTAAAATGAGGCAATGATTCACTAAGAACAAATTTGTCCACCTCATATTTTATCCTATAATTATGTACAGTTTTTCTTCCCTCTTTCTCTTTCTCTTGCACATGTATCAATCTAGATATATACATATGTTAGTCAGACAATAATCCCATGAGTACTTTCATAATATTTTTATTTTCATGATTACTATTTGCAAATATCTTTCTTGATTATACCTGTTTAATAATTTATATGCAAACAGCAGTTACATTATATAGGCCAACATGTCTATTCTTCTCCTCAAATAATACACAACTTTATTCCTAGTTCTCTCTTCTTTTGGAAAGAAATCAGTTATTAATATATGTATGCCAGTACTTATTGACATGAATGCAAGTTTATAAAAGATGGTAAGTTAGACGAGGGATATATCCTGATTTAATACAATTAAATACAATTACTGATACTCAGGAAATACTGTTGACTGGTGATTTTTTTCTTAAATCACATCTCAGATACTTATAAATATTAAATTCTTTATTATGAAAAGCCACCTATTATACCATTTCATGGGTTTACTTTATTAATGTGCCATTAATATTACTAAGCTATTAATGGCAGCCTACTTTCAATAACAATTTTTTTATTTTGAAATGTTTGAAATCACTTTGAAGCTTTAATCTTCTCAACAGTTCTTTACTATTTCCCCTAAAGGATTTCAACACATTAAAAACCCTGACTTCTGAAACACAGAGGTGGTGGGGAGACAATGATCTCATGTTAAACGTGAGGTGGTTTTCCTTAGTGACAACTGCAATAAAAGCATGTGTATCACAATATTTTCACTGAATCCCACCCACTCCACCACTCTGTGGTGTTTCAAAAAACAGGAAGACACTGACAATATAATTTTATTACCCACTCAGGCAACACTGTATGTCATGAAACTCATTGAGAATAACTGGTAATGTCTTCTCTTTTTGCTGAGTGTAAGTTCTGGAGAAGAAGGAGGAACAAAATGAGTGTGTTGACTGTAAAAGCAGCCCAATATGTTTCACAGATAAGTCTCTCCAGAATATGGGTCAGTTTATAACAGTTAAATAACATCAAAAGATCTGAGGCTTAAGTACAGAGTACCCAGAGCAAAAGAGATAGTTATAAATAGAATCATTTCTATATATCAAACATAAAAAAGCAGGGGTGGGGGGAGCTTTTATGGAACAAGGAAAAGTGAAAAGAGTTCTATTGATTTATTTTGAAATGGCCCTTTCCCTGTCCTTTCAGTATAATGTTCTTATTGGCATTACCCCTGGATTGGCATGGGAAAATCTGTTGTTGTCCCCGGGGGGAAAAAATTTGTCACCTGTAAGCCATTAGGCGTGGGATGAAAATCAAGCCTGGAAACTGCCAGTGGTTCTCCATTTAATTTTAAATGAGACGGGAACAAGTGAGAGGCAGAGAGTGACTCAATGAATCCAAGACCCAAAAAAGAACCTTTGGGACTCCACGCATTTAATCAGCACCACCGTGTTGCTTGAGCTGACACCTGCAGAATGTGTTGCTTTGTCATGTGTTCCCTTGTAGAATAAATGGAACTTCTGGAAGTGAATCTACAGGGATTGGAACTATAAAACCATAGTTAATATTAATATTTAATCAGCAAAAGTACAATTATATCATCTCTTCACAAGATGAGAATATTCCTGTATTTAGAAAAATATCCCAATTGGCCATCTCCAATCGTTTGAGTTAAAACTCAAAATCAAAGGTTTCCACAATTTTTTTCAGCATATTGGAATGGTAGGGGGAGGTAGAGTCTAATGGTGGGATTTTGATAGCTTCTGGAATGCTGAGTTTCTATGTGTGATAATTGCCCTGTCATCAAATGTAATTGCTCATGACTTGAAAAACAGTAAAAAGACTATTGTATAAAGCATTCATATAGAAATTTAAAAGTCAGAGCAAAGAGCAATTTTATAGCTTCTCTTGCGTCAAGCACTTCAACTATTGTATGTGCACTTTAATTCTACCTCAGTTGCACTTAGAAATTATGAAATGGGCTTCCAGCCACCCTTATTATCTAGCATGGGGTCTCAGAAGTGTCCCAACAAAATGGATTTTAAAGTCCACTAAGTGCATTGCAGGAAATTGATCCAAATTAAATGTCTCTTATTATGCAATGACCAGTGTGTATCGCTCTTAAATTTGTTAATATAGATTTTAGAAATATTTATAAATATTCTGGTATTTTGGGGCCTCATTTACAGAGAAACCCTTCCAAGATTTGTTCCATGTTGGTAATACAAAACACATTTAGAAAAACTAATGTCCTCATTCAAAGTAAAATATCTGACATTCAGTAAAATCTCACCGTTCAGTAAAATATCCAACGTTCAGCAGTGTCTTAAGTAGAGCTGACAGCTACAAACCATGTTTCTTCCTCTCTTATTTCTCAAATTCCTTTCCAAGCAAACACTATAGTCTTCAACTCTCCCCTATCTCCAGAACGTTTCTCCATTAATTACCCACTTATTTGTCAGTATCTTCTTCCTCTCCACTGGTTCACTCCCCATCAATTGTAAATAAAAACCAGTTTCTTTCGTTAATAGAAAATAACAAATATTTGTACACAAAAGTTTATAGCAGCACTATTCACAATAGCCAAAGGAAGAAACAACTCACATGTCCATCAACCGATAAATGGATAAACAAAATGCAGGATATCCATAAAATGGAATACTCTTCAGCCCTAAAAAGGAACAGAGTGCTGATATACACTACATATGATAAACCTCCAAAACATTCTGCTAAGTGAAAGAAGTCAGACACATACTGTATGACTCCATTTAAACATATTATCCAGAATAGGTAAGTCCATAAAGACAGAAAGAAAAGTGGTATCAGGGCCTGGGGAAGAGGGGAGCAGGGAAAATGGGAACAGTCACTGATGTTAATTATTCATTTTGTCCTACTTATCAAATCCCTAAGAACACCTATTGTATCTTTAGTGCACTAGAGTCCCTTCAAAGTGGGGACTATGTCTGTCTTGTTCACTCATTCATGACCCAGTATCTAGGATAGTTCATAGAAAATAGGTACTTAATATTGATTGAATTAAAGTTTATTAGAAATTTCTTTTTTTACTTTCCTTCAGCATTTGACATTATTGAGCACTCTCTCCCTTCTTGACCTCTATGCCACCACCAATCTGGATTCTGCCTCACCCAGCACTGTCTCCTTTTTCCTTTCCCTGCACCCCAAACCTTGACATCCCGGGATTGCATCCTCCCTATGTTCTTATCTCATTTTATTCCCAAAGCAATCTCGTCCACCTTCCCACTTTCACCTACTATTGATCAATCTCAGTTTTTTTTCACTTATCACTTCAATAAATTTTATTCATCTTTCAGGTCTCAGGTCAGTTGGAGCTTCCTCTGGAAATCCGACTCTGAGGCCCTTCCCATCAGCCTTGAAAAAAAAGATTAGGTGTCATTTTCTTGGTTTGTTTTCTCTTTATGTCACTGTATACACACACTTCTGTGGACTTACCACATTGAAAGGCATTTTATTCCTTACTGTCTTTCTCTCCACCTAAGCTTCATAAATGAGAACGAGGATTATATCTTGCTCGCTACTATACCTCCAGTGCCTAACACGTAATGAAAAAACTGGTTAACAGATGAATTTATGTGTAGCTCTAAGCTCTCTTTCAAGAACTCGTATGGAATACTTATAACTGCTTATTGGGTCACCTCTGGGTGACCTACAGATACGCCAAACTTGGAGATGAACTTATTGTCCCCACTCACACCCCTGCCAAACTTTCTAAATTCCTATCACAATACACCGCCATCCCCCAGGTTAACTAACCTAGGTATTTGAGAATTACCTTGGAGTTTCTTCTCCTTCACTCCCCATACTCAGACTCTAGATCCTGTTGTTCTGGCTCTTTTTTAATATCCATTCCCTATTCCCAATTGCTCTGCCACTACATCAGCTCTGATTCTCATCCACTATGTCTCTCCTGGATTATGACAAAAACCCTTGAAATTTGTCCTCCTTCACCCAGTGTTCACCCCTCCCAACCTAGCCTCCTCAGTGGCACCGGCGTTGTCTTTCTGAACAGATCACATTTTGTCACAGCTTAAAAATCTTCAGTTCCTCCTCATCACCTACACGATAAAGAAGAAACACCTTCACATAACTTAGAATCTGCTCTAAGACCTGGTTGTTCTAGCTGTATCTCCCATCTCTTTCCATCAACATACCTTACCCTCCAGTCCATACTGAACTAGTCTTTGCTTACAAAACCTACAAAACCCTTTTATGCCTCGACATCTGCACATGTTCTTACAAAATTTTTGCTCATCTTTCAAGACCCAACACAAAGACCCTAATCTCTCTGAGGCATTCCCCGGCCTTTCCAGAAAGAGTTCCTCCCTCTTTGTTCACTCATAGAGCGCCATCACAATGTATTCTAATTATCACTTTGCACTGATCACATTATAATTATTTCTTTCTAAGGCTTTCTCCCCAGCCTCTAAAAGCCAGCTCATTTTGTACAAGCCTTCTTGGCTTCTATTGCAGTGCTGGATATAGACTAGATGCTCAATGAGTGTTTGATGAATGAATGAGTGTATGTGTGTATACATACATGTATTTATTTACATATATACATACATATAATACATTGAATATGAAAGTAAATTTGATTATATTTGATTTAAAGTATATTTGTAATTTAATACATCTGTGAATTTGTAAGTAAATGTTACACATTCTGAAATAGTTATTAAAGAATTCACACTATGGACAGATGGTAAAGAATAACTGAGAATCCTGAAGGATACATATGTGCTCACACACCCTCCTTCATTCTCTCTGCCTCGCTTATGCCTTCCTGGCCCTACCAAGCCTGTCACTTTTCATCTTCCCACCCTGCCAATTCCCGTGATCAGAGAAGACAAACTGAAAAGGGTGCCATTGGAGAGGGTAAGGGGTACAGAAGGTCCATGAAGTCTTAGAGGCTTGGAAAGTGTACTGTTCTATATTTTCTAAAAAAGCAAATGCTAGGAAAAGCACCCCTATTAACCAATCCTGACAGCTAATGAATTTCCAAATGTTCATCTATCAGGTCAAGTCATAGATTAAGACATGCAGCAAATTTCACAAGGAAAAAACAAGCACTCCATATTTCCCATCTTATCTCTGCCTGCTTCGACTTAGAGTACATGTTTGTTTTTCCCTTTAGCACCTTTAGAAAGAGCTTTTGTTTGTTGTCTGTTTGTTTTTCTACCTGTGACACTTTATTGCTCACAAAATAGTTGTTAATGATCAGAATATAAAGTCATATGCGTTTATAAGGTTTCAGTATCACTCCAAATAATCTGAATTTAAAGAGAATCCTCTTTGTTTTTCAAATAATGAATACTATGACAGCTATTATAGGTGATAAAAACATCCAAGGAAAAATCTAATGTTATGAGGGAATAAGGTTTGGGGCTACATAAAACACACTAGGAAAAAAAAAAAACTGCTAATTAGAGAATCTTATCAATGGTTTTAAATCTGTAATTGAGATACCAAAAAATCTAAAATCATCTAGATTCGAAAATTCAAAAGTTATCTTGAGAGATGAAAACCAGGCTAAAACAATTAAATTATCAGATGTTTATGAAAACAGTTCATCACCAATTAATTCATTTGTTATTAATGCACTATATCCATAGTGGAAAAGCCCATCTGTTTAATGATTTAGATCAGAAAGAAACACTAAGATTTAGAAGAAAAGTATAAATATCCAAATAATTGTCTTGGGAAGCAATTTAGAAAAGTAAGGCTTAGTTACTTTTATTGCTATTAAGCTTTCAATTCATTCTTAATTACTGTCAACAAAAATTAATGAATGTCTTCTCATTTTTTTTTTATGCTTAAATAACAACAGCACCAATCAACAACAACAAACACAAATAATCATGGCACTCTGGTCTCCCAAACCTGATATTACCCTGGAGGGGTCATTTCAAATCTGTGGATAGTACTATAGATCAAGGTGGCATAACTACTAAATAAGTTCCACAAATGAGGCTATTGAAACAAATAATAAAAGCAATAAAATTAGATTTATTTCTGAGCAGAGAGAATTGAAAGAGAGAATGAAAAGCAGGAAGGAGATGCTATGAAACTGAATTTCAGATAAACCTATTATAGATGAGGGGGACTTGTTGCCATGTGATCTTTCCTCATACCCCATGTCCTTAACTTCTATTACTGTGAACACTCCATTTCTTTAAAATAGTGTCACACCATTTTTTTTTCAAGATTAATATATAAAAGAGTAAAAGATTGCTCCTGGGCTAGGACCCTGTAAGCTAAGTTTCAGCCTGGAGCACATTTTTATAGCTGAGTTATAAACCTTTGAAAATAGGTGTTTAGAATGGAAATGTTAAGAGACCCCTAACTGTAGTGGCACAAATAGTCCTGGCATCATTCATCTAGAAAAGGTATATAGGCAGCTATAGTATTAAAGTTTACACTTCAGATAAAGGAGCCTGAACGTGGTCAGGTTGTATTCTACCAGGGATTTAATCGCCCTTCAGAAAAAAGTTATGGTGATGGGCGGCAGGGGGTGGAAGTGGGTCAGGGAATAGAGGGAAAGAAAGGTTGATATGTTATTCGGATGTTATTCTTATCCTGAGGTGTCATGGAAATCTCTTATGACAAACGGAGCTAACTAAAACTGCCAGCAACAAATAATGACGGGAATTATTACATTGTAATGAATCTCTATTGCTCTTAAATCATTCAATGCTATTCAATATATTGCTTAAATAAAGTTATGTTGCCCTTATAAAAAAAGCATTTTTTGATCCAGAACACATTATGTCCATATACCTGTAGAAGAAAACAAATTTCATTTGTACAGTAGTTGAAATAAAATAATGGAGCAGTTAGAATCTTCTAGATTGTCTACCTTTCTCTGTTTCCTGTTTGGAAATGAATTTTTATGTTCTTAAAGGTAGCAGTTCCACGATAAGTTTTGCCTAGTTTACATCGTGTCTTTTAATATTTGGGCTATATTTCACAGCATACCTTCTGGTTTCCAAATATATCTTTCTTCTGATATAATTTATTTCTTCCCTGAAGTTTCCATGGATTCTCAGAAGCCATAATTCTTTGACATAACTTTTTTCTGGGCAGATAATGTAATAATACGGTTCATAACAAGATAAATCTATGCACAATATCTGAGAACATGACTACTCAGTAAACTTAAGTGTGAAAGTAGTGTACGGTAGTGTAGCCAAAATCAGCAATTAGGATTCAAATATTCAAATGAATAAATCATTTACTTCTAATAGCCATTACTTGCCCAGAGGAAGAAGAAGTAGAGAGGAGGAGCAGAAGAATTCATCTGACTTAATGGACAGATTATTTCAGATAAACAGATACAGAGAAGGCTCTCAAATTACAACTCAAGGAGCTGGAGACTCAAACCCAAAGAGAAGGCTCTTAACTTCTTGTAGTTGTT
Organism: Aethalodelphis obliquidens; assembly: GCF_003676395.1. Taxonomy (NCBI): domain Eukaryota; kingdom Metazoa; phylum Chordata; class Mammalia; order Artiodactyla; family Delphinidae; genus Aethalodelphis; species Aethalodelphis obliquidens. The sequence goes on along the minus strand of NW_020837948.1, from coordinate 42,800,485 downwards.
ACTGACACTGTAACAAGTTAGTGGAACTGGTAGGTCCACTGAATCTAGGTACATTAATCCTCTGATTCAATTCAGAAAATTTGTTTGCAAATTCCTATTTTTAAAAAAGATGTAGAAAATTCTAATTATGTGATTCCTGGTAACTATTCAAACGGAGGTTTTACAGTATGCTCTCAGATTAGAGGAAAAAAACATCAATCATGTTCTTCAGATATTGGATACTAATCTTTCAAGTGCACACTCAAGGCCGATTGGCAAACTCCACAAACTTCATGTGTGAAAATACAGTAAATCCTTATCTAAATATCACATGTACATACAATACATCAATATTTCCAAAACTAACTTTTCAAGCTCCTTGAAAAATAAATTTTAAAAGCTTATTGCCTGACAGTGTCTATAAATGAAACAACATTTAGATGGGATTTTTTTCTCAAATTTTTCTACCCTTTGCTGTTATATTACAGAGCTAGAGCTACAAAAATTCAAAATAATTCAATTAATATGTGTTAATTAATTATGCTATTGAGTTAATATGCATTTTAAATAAAGACCTATGATTCAGACATCTAAACTTCCTGAAGAGAAGATATAGCATTCGTGTTCACTGTTCTTGTCCCTGTCTCACTGCATGATTCAAAACTGTCTTCATGGGGCTTCCCTGCAGGCGCAGTGGTTGAGAGTCCGCCTGCCGATGCAGAGGACGTGGGTTCGTGCCCTGGTCCGGGAGGACCCCACATGCCGCGGAGCGGCTGGGCCCGTGAGCCATGGCCGCTGAGCCTGCGCGTCCGGAGCCTGTGCTCCGCAACGGGAGAGGCCACACAGTGAGAGGCCCGCGTTCCGCAAAAAAAAAAAAAAAAAAAAAAAAAATCTCCCAGCTATTCACCTCTAAAATACATGTATTCATCTTCTTCAGGATTCCATATTTATCCTTTCCAGGTGTCTCAAATAGTTAAAAATAAGCAAAATAAACATTTTAAAGAAATGTCTCAATTCCTCAGTAATTTAAAATGCTGTGGATTTTAAGAATGCAAAAGTACTGCTAAAAGATTCCTTTTGGGTCACATAACCATTCTATGGCTCTATTTGTGGCTTTTAATATTTAATAATGTTGCTTCAGGAATTCATTCCTAATCAGGAAATGTGTCATTTGCCCTTGAGCATGGTCTATGGAGTCTGAGAATAGTGCCAGGCACATTCCATAGGTCATGAAAGACAGCCACCTTGTGACTAGCTGCTATAAATAAGGGCTCTGGGGTCAAACCTGTCTGTTCTTTGAAGAGGTTGGGAGGTTTCACCCTAAAAGCAACACCAGCCCTCAGTCTGGAAACCAGGTCCCCAAGGAGACCCTGGGCAAGCACTTTCAAAGAGCTCAGAGTGAGAGAAGAGGCACAGCAAATGTCAACTTACATAAACCCATATGGGAAGAGATAAGAAAATAGTGCCCTTTTTGCAAGGGCAGAAATCTAACTTTCTTAGGAAAAAAAATGTGCAAAAATGAGGGCACACTCAAAAATGTAAAGACGTGAGCAAGGCTAGTAATCAATTCAGGTGTTGTTCCTCATTATGGGTAGACAAAGAGTTTGGATTAAATAAGTTGCTAAAAGAAGAGACCCAAGTTTGCCTTTATCACTGACAGGGGTTGTTTGGAGAGGCTATGGGCTTTTTATACAATGAGGTCAGTAGGAATATTCAGTCCTATCAAAGAAGGTGCAGTGAATAAATAGATTCATTATAAAGAATTACTACAATGTCACTGATATTTATAGGAAAATATACAACCAAGGAAAATGCATAATTCTATAGCCCAAAGGATTATGAAATGTAAATTGCCCCCAAAGGTTAATCTTTTGATGTCTGCCCCTGACCAATTCTCTCTTGAATTCCTAAGGCTCAGGACATTATCTCCAGGGTCCTTCTCCTAGACCAGTCCATCATTTCCATTTCATTGAGCTAATAAAATCATTGTCTCCATTACCTCTTCCATTATCTGCCATTCTCATGTCTTATTCATGTTTTACACTTAAGCCTTTATATCTCTTTCCCCAGAATCCTAAAACCAAAGTTTTCCAGGCCAATTGTACACACAGAGACTGGACAAGATAATTTAGATTGTACCATATTCTTCTATGCTGTGGTCCTTAAATATCTTGCATTAGAAAATATGTTTTAACCTACAAAAGGTTTATATATACTTGAATGGCTGATTTCACATGACAACCCTGAGAAAGGTATAATGTACTACATATATAATATACACACACACATGCACTTGTATGTATGCATGTGCGTACATGTGTAACCATATATGCACATACATACACATGTATGTGAATCAGTAAAACTTTTATTGTCTATTTTAAATGGTACTGTATTAATCACAATAGCATATGATTTATTACTTTCATTTATAAATGAGACTTTGGTATATATGTATTTGAGCCACTTGTAATAACTCCATCTCCAACATCACTGCTTAAGAACACACAGCCTACAGTAACAGAGATCTTCTGCACTAACCACTTGGGACCTGCCTGCATGTGGTGAGTCCAGTCCAAAAAATCTGATCTAAACCAGTACCTCCATCCAACAGAAGTGCTTACCATGGCACTTTAACAAAATAACTGGGCACTGGCTGAATCTGAATTTCACCCTTCCCAAGGGTAATGCTCTCACTGTCATCTCAGCCAACATGCCACCTCTCAATCGCAGTGTCCACTCACCTATGCACCATTACACTGACCTTTCTTTTCAGACACTGAAATTTATTTGATAATGGGTCCTGATTCCTCCTGGTTCTATTATGGGAGAAAATTAAAAGGTCATTATAGAGTATTCTTACAGGATGAATGCTAATACCGAGAAGACTAGGCATCAAACCAGGTGGGGCAGGGAAAACAGTCCTTTCAGTGGATCTCAGATTGTGCCAGTGAGTAGTTCTCCATACAAGCAAGTTTAAAAAGCTCTTTAGGAGAAGATGTTGCTCAAAATTAGGCAGATTTGAATACCAAGAGAGGTATAAATAGACCTCAATCCTTATCCAAGCATCCACTGACTTGAATTTATACCCATTGTAGGAAAGAGTCCCTTCCACTGAATGAGGTGGTGCTATAAAAAGAGTTCCCACACTCTAGGAACGCAATGATCCTCATGTTTGAGTCAAGAACAAGAAATTTGTTTGTTTTAGAGTGCTCAGAATAAGATACCATGTAGCAGCGGATTCACCCATCCTATGGTTTTACAGCTAGTGTTCCAATATAACTGCAAAGACTTCTCCTGGGAGTACGTTTGAGTAGGGTCAATTTTATTAGTTTTCCCAGGATCATCTTGAGTTATACCTATTAACTTGAAGTAATAATTAATACTCCCTTTCATACTCAAAAGTATCCTGGTTTTGGAAGATAAATTACATATCTACTCTAATTATAAGATATCCTCAAGTGTTAAGTACTCCAAAACATGATATGGGATCACAACATGTGCATTTTAATTCAGATGTCCTTGTCTGATGATGGCAGTCCTCTGAGAGTCTAAAATACAGATTCTTGGGCCCCATTCTATATCTCCTAGGGAGAATCTTGGAAATGTCTGTGCTTAATAGGTGCTGCAACTGATTCTTCTGACAAGAAAGTTCAATCATTGCCACTCTCGAAAATTCTAGTGTTGTCTCATGTGCTATACTTAACTACATCACTATTCTGTACACTTCCTCTTTCTCCTTTGCCTTAGGAAGATTTCCACTTCCTAAACTTTCCAAGCTCAATTTTTAATCTAGAGTGCTTCTGCATCTAATTTGTGCTATTCCACCCTCACAGGGACCCTCCCATCTAGAGACCGCTTTCCAGTGGTATGCTGGAGCTCACTGTTACCAGCACTTGACAGCCAGGTGTGTACATCTCTTCCCAACTCAGCGATGTCACATAGAGAGCTTGAAATCAGCCATGGTGAAAGTATTTGCACCATTCAGCAAACGCTACAAATAAAGCCTTCTCCCACCTCGCCCCCACGATGCCAGAGCAGCTTGTTAAACATTAACCAGCACATCACCCAGTAAACATTTACACCTAATTATTCTACTACCCCTTTAGACAAAGCAAACAAAACAGCAAATATTTCCTATACAGAGCCAGTCTTAGTTATGCAGGACAAAGCCAGAGAAAACATTCCACATTAGAATAATACCACAATTGTGGTTTATCTCCTATGATATTTTATTAGGAAATTTTTCATTTTCTAAACATCAAAAAACTTGTTTAAACTGTAGAAATTTGACTGCATGTTCAAACTCGTGAAATTCAGGCTTTTGTTCAAATTTAGAAACTAACAGATCATTTTTATTACAAAGTGGTGTATTTATATCAATATAAAATTGACACATGCTCATTACAGAAACATCACATTTTTAAGAATTTCTCTTAGCTCCATGTACCCAGAGATATCTATTACTAACCCTTTGTTTCGTCAGTTACATTTTTCCCTGAAAATTTTGTTATAAGCCTCATTCCACATAAGTACACTTTTACACAAACATATAAGAGATATATAATGTGCTGTTGTGTGGATACAATTTGATTTGTATGATAGTCTGATTTTTATCCCTTTTTGTTTAAAATGCGGGTAGTGTACCAATTTGTGTAATTAGAATAGCACTACTATGAGCACTATTAAAGATATTTTTGCATGCATCTTTAATTACATTAGAATAAATTTATTAAGGGAGAATTGCTCTGTTAAGGTATAGCTATTTTAACACCTTTGGTAGATACCATTAAATTGTCCTTCCAGAAAAGTGGTGACTTAGGTCACCAGTAATATATGAGAGTACTCATCTTCTAGCACTGTTAAGAATATATTTATTAAAATAGATATTCATATATATAAATATTATATATTATACAGTTGTCACTACAAACTCCTGCTTTTTGGGTCTTTCCTGTAATTTGCAGTTTGGATTTCTTCAATGAAATGATCAAGTCATTAAGAAAATAAAGATGTTGAGCTTTCAAGAAAGATTCATTAAAGTGGCTTTGGATTAAATCTGACCTCGTAATTCTAAACTTGAACCACAAACCAAAGCAAATACAGAATTTTCTCACTTATGGTCAAAAGTTTCGGAGTACTTTTACTTTTTTAAGAACATATTCATCCAAAGGCTTCAGCCATAGGGTCATTTGCCATCATTAATATTGAGAGAGAGAGAGAGATAGAAATTCATTTTATTTTCTAAGATTAAAAAGACTTCAGCCAATAATCACTGTCTAGTAAAAGGGACAGGGTGTTTTTCCCAACCACACAAAACAACAGCAATCCATAAATTCTATAAAGACAGTTTAATAGGCACTTAAGCATAGTTAAGTTAATGTAAATATTTAAATCTTTTATATGCATAGTTGAGGTTCCCTCAGATTTCAACCCACTTCATTTTTTAAATAGCACATCATTATTTTGCCTAGTTGAAGAATTGTCATGTAAATATTGGTATTGTACTTCAAAGGAGAAAAAGGCTGTTGATTTTCAAATGAATATTCAAAGATTTCTGATATCTTTGATAGTTGTTCAAGTAGGTAAGCTCTGTGCTTAAGAACAATTTACTGGAATACGTCGGTGATTAAAAAGCTATCATAGGGCTTCCCTGGTGGCGCAGTGGTTGAGAGTCCGCCTGCTGATGCAGGGGACACGGGTTCGTGCCCCAGTCCGGGAAGATCCCCACATGCCGCGGAGCGGCTGGGCCCGTGAGCCATGGCCGCTGGGCCTGCGCGTCCAGAGCCTGTGCTCTGCAGCGGGAGAGGCCACGGCAGTGAGAGGCCCACATACCGCAAAAAAAAAAAAAAAAAAAGCTATCATATGTTCTTATTGGGTGTTGCTCATTTAGACATGGAAGAATTAATACACTTCTCATATCCAATAATTCTTAAGATACAAGAGATAGTATAATCCTGCCTGTGAGGAAACATATCAATACATTCTGTGGAGAAAAAAAAAAATTCAAAATAAAAAAAAAATCATGACTCAAAATTATATTCAGTTTTCATATGCATGTGTCAAATGTTTTCTTTTCTTCTTGTCCAACCATGACACTACTGGACCTCTTAGGTAGCTTAGGATGTTATGATTCTGAAAATAAAAGTGTGTTCTGCTCATTGAATTTAAGAATGTTCAAAAATGAACTCCTTCAGTTTATGAAATTATTCGTGCTGAAGGCAAGCCCTTTGTATTTCATGTCAGAGACCTGGTAGGAATTTTCAAATAGAAATAGTAAGAAGAAATGTCTCCTGATTATCACACATTTTCTTTTGAATGAAAACCCAATGTTTTGTTTACAAAAAGGAACGTCTCACATATCAAGAAGAAAGTCTGATCTTAAACAGAACCCAGTAATCGTTGTAGCAGACACAATTAGCAAACCGCGGAAAAGAGCCAGAAGAAAACATGAGATTTCTTCTCTCCCTCTCTATTTATGTCACATTCCTGACTATATCTAAATCCAAACAGACATGTTTTTCCATAAGTGTTAGTCTATGGAGAACTTAGTAAATAAAAGAGAGGATACAGCCTCAAAAACAATGAATTTTGACCTCGCTAAACATCCGTTAAATAGAAAACTGTAACAATAACTATTAAATTGAAAAAGCTGTCTTGGGCTTTAGGATCTGGTTCCTTTTAGGTTTATTTAGAACAAATTGCTTCTTCCTGTTTTTCCTTTTCATGGGAGCTTTTTTAACCACTAGATTTTTGTTTATGATTATATGAGAAGGAAGTTAGTTACAGGTAAATAAATAAATATGTAAATAAAAAGTAAACCCTAAAACACGAAATGAAACAGTTTATAATGAATGACTAAATTCATGAAATGGTTAGGCAAAATATCTTTGAATGCCCTGAATTCCTAAACATATGTCACTAATCATAGGCACAAATTAAATTTGAATTTCCATTTGTCTAGGTTCTCAAAAACTGATGATAACATAAAAGAAACAAGCTTTGAGCATGTAAAGGAATGATTAAACTGACAAAGTTTCTGTGCTAGAGGAAACTTACTGAAAACCTTCCATTCTAATTATTTACAGAACATGGAACTATGTGTTCTTTCTTTCCATTCTTTGTTTTTATCTGCATAAAGTAATCTGATTAAATGATATAACCAATCAGAAGAGATGGTTGATACACTCACATCCAAAAAGGGGTTGTTTCATAACTAAGGAGAGCAACTGAGGGAAGTCAGGGTCCAGCCAAGGTCCCAGATAATAAGAAAAACGGCCCTAATCACTGAACAAGGGTGATGAAGCCAGAAGAGAACCCAAAGATGACCTAAGATGAAGTGAGCACAGCTGTGGTCTAGTGAAAAGGGCATCGATGCCAGCATTAAAGTGATGTAGGAGCAGAGTCTGGTTCCATTTTACTTACTGTGCAAATTTTGAGCAGTTTATATAACATTGCTGAGTCTCCATTTCTCATCTAAAATGTGAATAATAATAGTACTAATTCTATAAGCTATTTCAAGAATTAAATGAGATGATGTTTGGAATGCTAGTAGCACTATGGCTAGAATAAATGTGAGCATTTATTATTATCATTAAACACCCAGACTATAGTAGCACACGTATTCAGAAAATCAGTCTAATTCATATGCTTTCTTGAACAGAAAATGTTAGAATTGGTTTTTGTGTTTTCATGATTATTTGCGACTTGTTTCTAATACTTTTGGCTCCAGCAGTTCTGGAAACTGTTTCAAGAAAGGGTGTGCTATGGCAAACAAAGGGAGACTGACAGGCATCAGTCCCTCACTGCCCCGCCCAACTTGGAGAGAGTTGATTCACAGACCTAGGGTATCCACAGAGTCCTAAAGGCTGGGAATCTGTAGAGGCGCTGCCCTGAAACAAGTTTCTGAGAGTCTCTTAAGCAGGCAGTCTTGTGAACAGACAGGCCATGGGGGACAGTGTAATGGGACAGACCTCAAAAGGCCCTCTGGCACAAGCATGCTTCCCCCATCACTGTCCTAGAGTATCAACTGATTATGCAACAAAGGGTGGTTGGGATGCTAGAACAGGTAACAATTCAGTTATTTATAATGCATGCCTCTGTTACCTGGAAGGGGCCCCCAAGAACAGATTAGCACAGATTAATTTGTCAGATTAACTCGTTGTCATTTGGGGCCCTCAGGAGAAGAAGCAGAATGGCAGGGAAAAGGGCGGGCGAGGCACCAAGAGAGAAGTGGGAAGATGCCTCCGAAAAGAGAGGAGAGGGGCAGCAATATCAAACTGGACTGGACGATGTTGCCACACTTGACTCTGAAAGGAAAGGACTGCTTTACAGAGATGCCAGAGAATTAAACTAGGTCCTTGACAACGTCCCAACCACTCAGTGAGAAAAAAAAATCATTGACTGATGGCAAAGAGCACCTCCTCCCTATGAACCAGCCTGAAAACACTCAAGAGAAAGTATTTTGCCTATATTACATCTACTACTTTTTAGTAATTATGAATATTATATAAGAAAATGAGATCTGTAAGTAAAGGATAATTTTACTCTGGAAAAACAAAAGAGAAAAAACTCCATACAGAAAAATGTCTCAGATGCATCGTTACAAAGCAAATACTGCAGTCTCCCCTTTGCCCTCTCTGGCATCGTTTTGGCCACTAACAATCAGCAAAATACTGGGTAGGAAGTAAGATGGCATGCTGTAACAGTCCAGAACATAGCCCATAGAGCTAATAATATCTTAATATTAAAAGAGCTACTCTAAAGTGTGTATGTTACCTAACTGAAACTTTATTCATTTATCAAAATGTGAATTTAAAATTTTGTAGATATTTTGCATCATCTAACTTGCATCATCTAATGGAGAACTTGGAAAGTTCTTATAGGTCCACGTACTATGATGCAAGTATAAAAAATGTGAAAACGATGCCCTCCTTGCTCTTAGTGAGTTTGCCACATGTATCAAAAGCAAACAGAAAATTAATATTTTGGAGCCCAATAATTGAAATTGGGGAAAGGATATCTGTTACATAAGATAAATATATATTTGTCCATTTTTTATTCAAATACTTTTCTTTTTCATTTTTGTAAAATAATCTTGGGGATGCAGAACCATTTTCCCAGCAGGAAAAGATATCCGATATTCAGATCTGAACCAGTTGACTAGCTATGACGTGAGTCAGAAGTAATATTTGTGTCTCCCTAAATACTTGTGTATATATTTGTCATCACTAAGTGAGGCTTTGTCCATTTATCCAAAGCAAACTTCAGCAGAATCTGAAGAGTGAGTCAGAACATCTGTAGAAGCCAAAAAGGCCATTTGCTCTCTCAATCTTTTACACAGTGAATCCAAGCATAATCAAGGGACAGCAGTATCCTTCACTATTTCAATAAATAAACACATGTGAAGTGAAGGAAACACACATGCAAAAGAATCTAATCGCTAAAATTCTTTGCTACATTACATATTCAGCTTTGAGCACTAGTTTTAAAAGTACAGTTTAGACTTGGGAGACATTAGTTTTCAGGCCATCTAGTCAATTTCCTACAAATGTTGAATGGCTCATCATTAGAATAATTTTATAGGGCTTTTTGTTGAGTTGTTTTCAGTCTTCAGCTAAATGATTCACCAGTGGAGTCAGCAGTGAACGTTGTTATCATTGGTATAAAATCTTTCTGTTTTTCATTTGGGAGCATAATTCTGTTATTCTTATTCTCTCAGTTGTATTGCTAATGAGTACTAAAAATAACTGTTGTATAACCACAGTTATTCATCACTAAACTGAGAATTTAGAGATGTAATAAAAAAAAATTGACTAGAGAGTCAAGACATGAGACATACACAGGAAATGACATGGTTTTGTGGGTAACTTGCCCTGTTGTAACACATTCAACTTCTGTCGTTAGAACATTAAGTTCCTGCCCAGTTTATATGGGTAGTGTGAAACTTCTGCCAAAGTGAGTAATGTGGTCCTTTCTCACTGAAAAGATCAAGACCAATACCTTTCCCAAGTAGCGTTGAGTAGCAATGAACTTCGTCATCCTTGTGAACAGAGCTTGACAGACATTGTCAGATTCTCATTCCTGAGGTATCATTGTCATTCACTCTGCATTAACCCTGCTAGGAGCTACTGCTGGATTTAGCTTTCAAAGTCTCCTCATTATTTGACAAGTTAGAAGAGGTAGTGGAACTACTAGTAATTGGGGAACTACAACTCCATCCCAGCAAGTGACCTTGTCCCCAAACTAAGCTCTGGCTGGCCCCAGGTAGAACACCTTAATTGGCAGAGTAGTTATTATTGCAGCTCCTCAACAGGAGTATTCCAGGAAAGGAATGGGTGAGAAGAATTTCAGCACAATGCAGTGAGGATGAAATGCTGATAACTCCATCTGAGGCTGGCATATTGTGTGCAAGTGTCACTAGCTTTGGATTTATCTCTGTCACTTATTTTCCATCTCAAAGAAAAATTTGATTTAGAGCTTCAAAAATTCAAGTCCAAGTGAAAGAAAATTCAAAAAAAATTTAAGTAGGAGGTCAGGTTTTCTTCTGCCCTCCTATTTTAAAAATCTGACCCTTCAGCATAGAGTCAGATTGATGTTAAGCTGATATTCAAATAACTTTGGTAAAAACTTTTAATTAGTTTTTAAACTTTCCAGACCTCTATGCTCTTAAGTACTATCTGAAGCTAGAAACTACAAATACAGAGGCTCTTCCTTGATTCCTAATAGTTTGTTTTCATGATCAAGTGGATTAAATATTTTAGATCTCATTAGAAAGCTCTGAGACCTAAAAAGTTTGAATACTAATGAGAAGATTTTTATGAATACCTTCACCTTGGGATGCCTTGCCACAATTAAAAATAAACATGCCAAAGTTTGTCCAGCACTTCAATGAATGGAGTATCTCTTTAGCTACTTATATATGAAATATTCAAGTCCTATGGAATATTTTGAACTACTGCTCCAAGTCTGTTTGGTTTTCTAAAAACCAAAGTACAGTCAATTACATTTGTCTTTTGACATACCAATAAATGTGTATCTTAAACTCATTCCTAGGGTTTGAAATATTCCTCTGTAACTTAGTCACCAATGGCAAATGGCACAAAGCTCCTCTCCCTGCTATTAAGGAAGGGACGTGCGGTCTGTTCCATATACCTCATCACCACGCACAACCTACAGAAGTGTGGCGTCGCAACATCAACAAGATGTACACATTCACTGTTCCCCAGAATAACTCAATACAAGGCAGGAGGTGCTAGCTTTCTAAAATATTTCCACGTGCTTCCTAAAAACTAGATGATTTATATTTTTCTTTGTGATACTTAACTCACTGATCTAAGTAGAGTTTTAAATACATAGTAAATACTTAGTATATCGTCATAGTGCTTTCAAATTTATTTGCATTTTATACGTAAAAAAGGAAAATAAAACCAGAAATGAAGCCATCGTTATTACCCTCTGAATTTGTGTGTGTGTCCAAGCAGCCAATCAAAATAATTGAGACAAAGAATACAAGATGAAAAATAAACTTATCCTCAAATTAAAGTATAAGATTATTCAGATAAAGGTAGATGTGTAAGTCTAAGTTATCCAAATTCGCTAGATCATTTTGTAATCTTGGTTTTGCCACTGTCAAATAAACATGATCTACTTCATTTAAGTATAACAAATAAATATGGAAAACAAAAATTTCTGGTCTTGATTTAAAGCTACAAATGTTATATATTTGAAATCTAGTTCCAAATTTAACAGGATGTATTATTTAGTCTCTGATGGCTTATATGATTGGCTCTTATGAGTGAAAATTGTCATTGAATTCATGTTTCTCATTTCTTTTACATTAATAATGTAAATCCTGGGTTCTTCTGGGCACAGAGGAAAAACAACAGTCTTTAACATGCTCAAGAAACCTTCAACTCTAGGGATAGTAGATGCAATATTAACAGGCCGTAGAAACCCCAGGGCATCAAAGAAAAAGAGTGACCAACAGTCCCAATCTGCCAAGACTAAGAAAGTTTCCTGGGATGTAGCACTTTGAGTGCTTAGTGATAAAACCAGCAATATCCTCAGCAAACCAGAACAAGTTGATCACCAAAGGAAAGAGCACCTTAGTGAAATGCATATAGGTGTGTTTATCAAACCTTCCCCCAGCAAACTTGTAGCCAAGGCAAGACAGTCTCTCTTCAGCCTAGGGAAATAAAGGATGCAAGGGGAATTTTTTTATAGTGTTGGTCTTAAAAATGTAGAGATTGAGAGAATATGAAGTTTTTGTATTCTCTTCAGTGGCCTTTTATAAGCATTTTTAATGCATCTTCTGAACCCATGTTCTTTAACATTGCCAAGCTTTCATTAAAAGTACAAGCAATACTGTTGAGACAAGAGTTGTGCTCTATAAAGAAGTAGTAGAAAGCTAAATACAGTTGTACACATTCCATGCTTTTTGTCCCAATGAAATATGATGGTTAGCCACATTGTTTGTTTTAAAAGTCTCTAAAGATCCCATTTTCTTCCTCATGGCCATAAGCTAGGGAATTGTCTCAAGGACTCTAACACAATGGCGTGACCTGACCCCATAAAAAAGAACATATCAGGGTACCAGGTAACGGTTGAAAGATTAATAAGTAGGAAGGGTTTGGGCAGAACATCCAATAATTTCTTCTCTGTAGTTGTTCTAAAGCAGCTGATATACACAGCTCTGGCTCTGCTAAATTAAACATTTCAACCCAGCTTACTAGCGCCACAATACACAGGTAGAAGTAATAAGTAATAATGAGTTTTGGGCCATTGAACACTGTGAGTTTTCCCAGTGTACTGCAATTATAGAAACATCTGTGCTAAATAAGTTCCTACTGAAAGCTAGGAGTGTTTAATAATCCTCACAATTTCTCATTATCAACCCTAATAGAAGGGAGAGTAAACTCTGCAAAAGTTTACCATCTTCAAAGAAAATTGCCAGGAACGTGATCATTTCTGGTACCACATTTCCCTGGATGATAAAAACACCAGAGACAATCTCCCTGGAAAAGAACATTAAACAGAAGGTTTAATGACATGTACCATAACACAAGGCAAATAATGCCACTTTCAACAGCCAGGCCATTTTGGCTGGAGTATCCCCTGTGCTGCCACCTGACAACCAGGAGATTGATGATGACGCTCAGCTTCCTCCACTGCCTCTGACAGGAGCGGGGTCGTCTAAAAATACACATAGCTTTCCTCAGACCTCTCCTAGCCACCAAAGTCCCAAATGAAACAGCTCCACGCCTGCTGATTGCTTCCCACAGGGCTCCTTCCAGAACAAGTGCAGGTTTCAGGGCCAGGGTCTGAATAACATTAACAACCACGAACGGCCAACTATTGCTATTGAGAGAAATGTCACTCCTCTGGAGAAATGTGAGTGACTTGGATGTGAGTATCAGTGGTTGAATAGGTGCCTGTATAATTAGTTTGGGAACAATATAGCAGACATTACTTTGGAAGAAGGTAGCATGTGGGAGCCAGTGGATGTCCATAGCTGGGTAAGTCTGTGATGGAAAACTGACAAGCAGAGCCCATCATAGAATATGACTGCTTCATTATTGTCAAGGAGAAAAAGGGATTTGCATCCAAGCCTGTCAAACTAATAGCTGGCTTGAGTTCTATGACTGAGTGATAGCTTCACTAATGCCAGACCAGACATGGAAACCATCTTTAAAACATGGTTAAGGTGCTTTGAAACTGTGATAGTTAATTTTGATGTCACCTTGGCTGGGCCACAGTGCCCAGATATGCCATCAAACATTAGTATTCTGGATGTTTCTGTGAGGGTGATTTGGGGGAGATTAACATTTAAATCGGTGGACTTTGAGTAAAGCATATACCCTCTGTAACGTAGGCGGGCCTCACCCAATCAACTGAAGACCTTAACAGAACAAAGGACTGATCTCTGAGCAAGGGGAAATTCTGCCAGCAGAAGGCCTTTGGACTTAATCGGCAGCAGAAGCAGCAGCAGCTCTTCCCTGGGTCTGCTGGACCACCCTGCAGATTTTGGACTTGCCAGCCTCCACAATTGTGTGAGCCAATTCTTTAAAATCAATCAATCAATCAATTCTACTGGTTCCATTCCTCTGAAGAACACCAATAATAGAACAAAATCAATATTCTGTTGCTATCCAATCCTTCTACTTTTTCTGCTATTATTATTAGCAACACCTAATATGTATTACATGGCAGGTACTATGCTAAGTGCATTATATCTACATACATGATATGATTACTAGCTTTATTTGACAGACACCAAGGCATATAGAGGTTGGTCAGATTGTCCAAGAACACATAACTAGTAAGTGATAAAGGCAAGATGCAGGTCCAGGTCTGGCCCTTTCAGAGGGCCAGAGCTTTCTACAACTATAATGGACTGGCCCTCCAATAAAGCAATAGAAATAAATAAATAAATAAAAAAGAGAGAGAGATTGGGAGAAGAAGTTTTATCCTTCATCAGTTTTGTTGTTTTGCAAGAAAGGAGCCTAAGTCTGGGCCTCAGCCATCCTGCGTGCTCAACAACTGGACACATTACCTGACAAACTATTCATGCTTAGGTCACTATCTTATTCATATGTCAAATGTATGTGACCCCGGAAAAGTCCCTTAACCTCTCTGGGCCTCAATATTTTTTTTAATCTATTAAAAAACAAAGGAAATTCAGACAAAATGATCAGTAGGCTTCCTTATAGACTATGGTAAGGGAGCCTCAGTTTGAATAGAAAAATATTACTTGCTTTAAAAATTCTCTTGAGAACCAAATAAGAATAAATTTGAAAGTGTGGGGAAAAATGAAAAGGCATTAGGCACATAGTTGATCTTCTAAAAATCACTTAAGAGAAAATACCGCCTTGCTCAATGTGGCAACGCAAGTAATAACTTGAATAAAGTTTTGATTCCTGTGATTGTGATTCATGAAGCATTTTCACATGGAGGATTGCTAAGCTTGGTTCACAGAGGTTTTTTTTTACTGCTTTGTGGAGGTGCTGCATTCATGAACTGTTGCTATAATACATTTCCATGAAGTCCTAGTCCTAGAATCAACCCAGGATGCCCGACCTCTCCACTTCCCCCCATCCTCTTCTCCCTCTCAGGCGCAGCCACTCTGAGAATACCTCTAACACCATATTTGGCTATGTCATTGTTTACATGCTTGCCCCCCAGATGCCACTCCCATGTGATGGTAAATGCCATGAAGATTGAAACAATACCTTTAATTCTTCAATACCTACCGCCTAACACGGTACATAGCAATTAATTATATGGTAAGTGCTCATATTTATGAAATGAGTAAATAAGTTATTGAGAGGCTTGGCTCAAATTACTATTCAAAATGACTCAAGGTGGCATTTAAAAATTATTATGATAACTTTCTGATAACCAACATTCACTGAGCATTTTTTGTGCTGTCATGGTCCTAATGATTTGTGTATGATGTCTCATTTAATCCCGTTCTATGAGATAGGTGAAACTTAGATAGCATTCCAATCACGAAGCTGTTTTCTTTTGTTTTTAATTTGAAGACAACGCAAATTTTTAAAAACTTAATGTTATTGTGGTAAAAACACTTAACACGGGATCTATGCTCTTGACAAATTTTTAAGTGTACAGTATAGTATTGTTGAGTACAGTTTCGATCTTGTACAGAAGATCTCTAGAACTTACTCAATCTTGCTTAACTCAGATGGTATGCCTGTTGAATAGTAACTCCTCATTTCCTTTTCCGCCCAGTTCCTGGCAACTACCATTCCACTCTGATTCTATGAGTTTGACTATTTTAGATACCTCAGACAAGTGGAATCATGCTGTATCCATCTTTCTATGACTGACTTATTTCACTTAGCATCATGTCCTCAAGGTTCAACCATGTTGTGGCATATTGCACAATTTCCTTATTTTTTAAAGCCGACTAATATTTCATTGTATGTATATACCACATTTTCTGTATCAATTCACCTGTCAATGGACATTTGTTTCCATATCTCAGCTATTATGAAGTGTTGCCATGATTATGGGAGTTCATTATCTCTTTGAGATCCTAATTTCAATTTTTTTGGATAATCTCATAAGTGGGATTGGTGGATCACATGATAGTTCAATTTTTAATGTTTTGACAAATCTCCATACTGTTTACCACAGTGGCTGCACCATTTTTCATTCCCACCAGAAGTGCACAAGGGTTCCAATGTCTCCACATCCTCACCAACTAACTGTTCCCAGTCCTTCCTAAATCTGGTTCTTCAAATTTCTTTTCCACCCTAGAAGCTACCCCAATATTTTCCCCATAAATTTTCTTTTTGTTTTCGTTGGAAAAAGCCAGTTCTCTCTGTCCTAATTGACACACAGCCCCTGCCCCTGGAGAGCAGAATCCTCTCTTCCCATCCCAAGCACCAGCTATTATTTTTGTGGCTCACAGGGCAGAAGCATAATAGAAATGCAATTCACATCCTGGGAAGTTTGACGCTCTCCTCAAATGACTTGCTTTCAATCAGGGTCTGTGACTAGGATGAAGCAAGCAGACATCTAGAGTATAAAAGGCAAGGAGGCCCTCCCTCTCATGGTCCTGCAAGTGCAGGGTCAGATCCTCAGAGTGAGGATCTCTAGAGATTTTGTGTCAGACATGCCTCCTTGCCTCACCCTTGCCCAGCTGTTTTCAAGCTATGTTTAGAGACTGAGGTTTGTTTCTTCTATGAGGAAACGTTTCTGGCTGTAGGCCACAGGATTTCATACTGAACCAATTCTTTCCCAGATACTACAATTTCAAGGCTGCAGAAACAATTTTGGTCTGAGAATCTGGGAGCATCAGAGGCTTCAGAGGTCACTGGAGGATTCTGAGGGATTGCCCAATTAACTCCTTAGGCTCTATACATTGCTACTTTCTACCAGGGTTACGTAAGGCCTAACTCATACAAGTTCCAGAGTTTGCTCTCACTGGTACTTCATCACTACAATATCCAACAATTAGGAAGAAAATGTGCTTCCCAAGTCATTTCACAACCACAAAACGTTTTAGGAGGACTGACAACCCCTAAGGCCTCACCAAAATCAGGCAGGGAAGTGTAGTTGCTCCTTGGAGAACAAGTGAGAAATGGAGCAGGAAAGATTTCAACAGGACTTAAGCGGGAATTTCTTAATTAGGAGAGTGATAAAACACAGGAGATCTTTAAGAGAGACTGTGAGCCCTTGAACTCTTGAGGGCTTTAGAAAAACCATATAAAACCATCTCTCCTGTTAGACACTCACTGGCCTCACTAGATTATTTTAATTTCATAGCTTAAAACTCTCTTTTGCATGGTTAGCTATATGCCTGGTGATGATTCAGAAACATTATTAACTCTAGAAGAAATAACTACATTTAAAATATTTATATATATATGTATTTTAATATATATGAATATATATATACACACAAATACAGTTTTTCTACAATGTGCAATATACTGTTTGCCTCACATTTTTTAATATCATGTTGGTAATAATGTCTATTTCATACATTATTGGCTTTTATATCTACTAAAAGGCCTATAGCTGAAATGTTCCATGGATCAACAGAGCACATATGGAAATGAAATATGTAGGTCTTGCATCTGTAATAAATAGGTTTTGAAAGAAAGAGGTCATTTCTTCACTTGGTGCAGGCAGCTGGCGCAAGCAGAGTAAAAAAAAAAAATCACTTTATTTGAATTAAAACTTTACAAATATAATTGTACCGTAATTACAGTGATGCTGTAGTAGGATGATGCTAAGTATAACACTCCTAAATAGGATATACATAAAATTAAAAATTAGTGTAATAGCCTAATCCAGTACTCCTGTTGCCATGAAGAGCTGAACACAATCCTTAAGAGAATCATATCCCTTTGACACCTTTCTCTTACTATTATCTGCTCCTCTTCTTGAATTTCCTCTTTCAATAGTCACATTTGCTTATCTCCTCAGTCATCTTTTCTTTCTTTCTTGTCCTTGTCCCATACTCAATCGGTTGCCAAGAACTTTCATTGGTCTGCTATCTCTTGCAAGCATCCTTTCTTTCCACTTCTCCTAAAATGGACTTTATTGCCTCTCACTTGCAGTAGCCTCTCATTCCCTAGCCATCTTCATCTTCCTTAAACCTTTTTTCAATCTTTTCTTCATGCTCCAAAGGAGTATGGCTTCCAATTACCTCAAAGATAAACTACAAAATCCTTCAAGTACCTCCATGATCTGGCCTTCACGTAACTCATTTTTCCAATCTTATGTTTATCTCTTTCTGTTCGTGAACTACTCACCGTTTACTATTTTGAACTCTCGTTTTTTCTCCTGCATAACTTTATTCATGCTATTTCCTTCCATTGGAATGCCTTTACAAATCCTGCATAATTATCAAGTCACAGCTAAAATATCAATTCTTCCATGTAGCTTTCCTCAATCATACTAGACAGAAGTCCTCTAAACATAAAGCTATTTATATACATTTTTATGAAATAGATATTACATAACTTGTGTTTCTGTTAGATCACATGTACATTAATGGACAAATCCCTGACTTTAACTTTAACAAATCCCTGATCTTAACTTTCTCACATTGTAAATTAGCAATATGCCTTGCACACAATAGATAATCAGTGAATATTAATGGTTATGAACGAATGTATGTATAGCTTGTCCTCAGACTTTTTTTTTTTTTGCGGTACGCAGGCCTCTCAC
This sequence comes from Aethalodelphis obliquidens, assembly GCF_003676395.1. Classification (NCBI taxonomy): domain Eukaryota; kingdom Metazoa; phylum Chordata; class Mammalia; order Artiodactyla; family Delphinidae; genus Aethalodelphis; species Aethalodelphis obliquidens. Next base: position 42,781,801 of record NW_020837948.1, on the reverse strand, counting down.
TGTTGTGACCTCTCCTGTTGCGGAGCACAGGCTCCGGACGCGCAGGCTCAGCGGCCATGGCTCACGGGCCCAGCTGCTTCGCGGCATGTGGGATCTTCCCAGACCAGGGCACAAACCCGTGTCCCCTGCATCGGCAGGCGGACTCTCAACCACTACGCCACCAGCGAAGCCCCTCAGACTTTTTTTTGTAATTTTGTTTTCTCCTTGGTTTTACTAAATATTGGCATAATCACTATACATTTATTCAACTGTGTACGTACTCACAGACTGCACATTTCCTTTGGTCCTACCCAGCTTAATTATTACATTCTCATAAGATCATAAAGGAAGAAAAATCTGTCACCTCATTCTCAACACCCTCTACCAGCCTCAGAAGCTCATGTTTTCGGTAAAAAATAAATCGGAGCAAATAGTCAATGGCAACAGTTCTTGAAACCCAACTAATTTAAAAGTTTATGAATGGATACTTTTGCTCTGAATGGAACTGCAAGATTTAGAAGGGGAAGCAGGATTTTATTCAATTTTTTTTTCCAGTGCTCTGACACCAAAACTCTTCCCCAGCAAGAGACTGAGCTCCTAAAATGTCTATTTTTTTTTAACATCTTTATTGGAGTATAATTGCTTTACATGGTGTGTCAGTTTCTGCTTATTCAATTTTTTAAAAAAGCACTTTGAGTCTTCCACAGTTCCAAAATTCCTCACAAAAGCCTTATCTTACACTTTCAATTAAATTTTTTACGATTATTTTTAAACAAATATTATAATCTGTAAGCTTTTAAGCTATTTGTTTATTGATACAAAGAATATAAAAGTCTTTAAATACGCACCCAAAACTTAAAGAAACTGTATTATTATTTACCTAGATTAACTAAGATAAGTGAGAGAACAAAAGCAGAGACTATTAATGGATAGCATATGAGAAAGCATCAAAAATAACTGGCACAATGTTATAATAGAGATATTATAAAGATTTATTAATGAGTGTGAAGTAACACCTTTTTTTACAGAGGCACTGAAATTACTTGCATATCATATGTCATTATATTATTTGAGGAATATTTGTCAGTTGGCTGTTTTCTCTTAATGACATTAGATATAATAAGTACCATTTATCTATATATTGTTTATAATAAAGCATTTCCAATATACAATTATTTCATGGAAAAACACTTCTATTTAGAATAAAATATTCTGTAAAATTTTCATCTTTAAAGTGATTTAATACTAAGGTAACTAGTGTTAGACCCAAATGAATCCAGCATAACTAACTTTATAGTCAAATTATTCTCCTGTAAAGGTTGTATTGAAAATCATAGCTTTCCTCTTTTTTAGGTGGTATCCAGTAAGTAAGTTAACAAAAGAGCAAAATATTTAATATTTTTTTAGTTAGGACTCTTGGTTGCCCATGGGAGATAAACCAATGAAAAGCAACTCTAACAAAATGAGACTTCATTGATTCCTATAACTGAAAAATTCAAGGCATGGCTGACTTCTGCCATGATTGGCCTCAGGGCTCAAACAGTGTCATCCAGGTGCATTTTCTCACCATCTCTCACATCTGACTTCTGCTATGTTGGCTTCACTTTCTTCTCCACCTGTTGTTTAAATAACTCCAGCAGGCCCCACTTCACTAATTTTCTCTGTCTGAGAAGTTCTAGTTAGTCTCCTGGCATCTCATTTGCTCTGATGGGATCTCATGCCCACTCCTGAACCAACAGCTATGGTCCCAACAGAATCTGAGGGTCTCATAGCTCAGGTCTGAATCACATGCTCCAGTCAGCTCTACCAAAATCACAGGGACTTAATGGGAAGGGATAAATCTCCCACGAAAATGGAAGTAGGATAACTGGATGATGGGAAGTTCAAAGAGCAACACAAACCTATGAGTTAAAAGAACATGATCTTGTTTTGTTTTTTGAATTTTATTTATTTTTTATATGGCAGGTCTTGATTAGTCATCAATTTTATACACATCAGTGTATACATGTCAATCCCAATCTCCCAGTTCATCCCTCCACCCCCCATCCCCGCTTTCCCCCCTTGGTGTCCATAGGTTTGTTCTCTACATCTGTGTCTCAGTTTAGGCCCTGCAAACCAGTTCATCTGTACCATTTTTCTAGGTTCCACATGTATGCATTAATATACGATATTTGTTTTTCTCTTTCTGACTTACTTCACTCTGTATGACAGTCTCTAGATCCAACCATGGCTCAACAAATGTCCCAATTGTGTTCCTTTTTATGGCTGAGTAATATTCCATTGTATATATGTACCACATCTTCTTTATCCATTCGTCTGGCGATGGGCATTTAGGTTGCTTCCATGACCTGGCTATTGTAAATAGTGTTGCAATGAACATTGGGGTGCATGTGTCTTTTTGAATTATGGTTTTCTCTGGGTATATGCCCAGTAGTGGGATTACTGGATCATAAGGTAATTCTATTTTTATTTTTTTAAGGAACCTCCATACTGTTCTCCATAGTGGCTGTATCAGTTTACATTCCCACCAACAGTGCAAGAGGGTTCCCTTTTCTCCACACCCTCTCCAGCATTTGTTGTTTGTAGATTTTCTGATGATGCCCATTCTAACTGGTGTGAGGTGATACCTCATTGTAGTTTTGATTTGCATTTCTCTAATAATTAGTGATGTTGAGAAGCTTTTCATATACTTCTTGGCCATCTGTATGTCTTCTTTGGAGAAATGTCTATTTAGGTCTTCTGCCCATTTTTGGACTGGGTTGTTTGGTTTTCTAATATTGAGCTGCATGACCTGTTTATATATTTTGGAGATTAATCCTTTGTCCGGTGATTCATTTGAAAATATTTTCTCCCATTCTGAGGGTTGTCTTTTTGTCGGGTTTATGGTTTCCTTTGCTGTGCAAAAGCTTTGAAGTTTCATTAGGTCCCATTTGCTTATTTTTGTTTTTATTTCCATTACTCTAGGAGGTGGATCAAAAAAGATCTTGCTGTGATTTATGTCAAAGAGTGTTTTTCCTATGTTTTCCTCTAAGAGTTTTACAGTGTCCAGTCTTACATTTAGGTCTCTAATCCATTTTGAGTTTATTTTTGTGTATGGTGTTAGGGAGTGTTCTAATTTCATTCTTTTACATGTAGCTGTCCAGTTTTCCCAGCACCACTTATTGAAGACGCTGTCTTTTCTCCATTGTATATCCTTGCCTCCTTTGTCATAGATTAGTTGACCATAGGTGAATGGGTTTATCTCTGGGCTTTCTATCCTGTTCCACTGATCTATGTTTCTGTTTTTGTGCCAGTACCATATTGTCTTGATTACTGTAGCTTTGTAGTATAGTCTGAAGTCAGGGAGTCTGATTCCTCCAGCTCCGTTTTTTTCCCTCAACACTGCTTTGGCTATTCAGGGTCTTTTGTGTCTCCATACAAATTTTAAGATTTTTTTGTTCTAGTTCTGTAAAAAATGCCATTGGTAATTTGATAGGGATTGCAGTGAATCTGTAGATTGCTTTGGGTAGTACAGTCATTTTCACAATATTGATTCTTCCAATCCAAGAACATGGTATATCTCTCCATCTGTTAGTATCATCTTTAATTTCTTTCATCAGTGTCTTACAGTTTTCTGCATACAGGTCTTTTGTCTCCCTACATAGGTTTATTCCTAGGTATTTTATTCTTTTTGTTGCAATGGTAAATGGGAGTGTTTCCTTAATTTCTCTTTCAGATTTTTCATCATTAGTGTATAGGAATGCAAGGGATTTCCATGCATTGATTTTGTATCGTGCAACTTTACCAAATTCATTGATTAGCTCTAGTAGTTTTCTGGTGGCATCTTTAGGATTCCCTATGTGTAGTATCATATCATCTGCAAACAGTGACAGTTTTACTTCTTTTCCAATTTGTATTCCTTTTATTTCTTTTTCTCCTCTGATTGTCATGCCTAGGACTTTCAAAACTATGTTGAATAATAGTGGCGAGAGTGGACATCCTTGTCTTGTTCCTGACTTTAAAGGAAATGCTTTCAGTTTTTCACCATTGAGAATGATGTTTGCTGTGGGTTTGCCATATATAGCCTTTATTATGTTGACGTAGGTTCCCTCTATGCCCACTTTCTGGAGAGTTTTTATCATAAATGGGTGTTGAATTTTATCAAAAGCTTCTTCTGCATCTGTTGAGATGATCATATGGTTTTTATTCTTCAATTTGTTAATATGGTGTATCACATTGATTGATTTACATATATTGAAGAATCCTTGCATCCCTGGAATAAATCCCACTTGATCATGGTGTATGATCCTTTTAATGTGTTGTTGGATTCTGTCTGCTACCATTTTGTTGAGGATTTTTGCATCTATATTCATCAGTGATATTGGTCTGTAATTTTCTTTTTTTGTAGTATCTTTGTCTGGTTTTGGTATCAGGGTGATGGTGGCCTCATAGAATGAGTTTGGGAGTGTTCCTTCCTCTGCAATTTTTTGGAAGAGTTTGAGAAGGATGGGTGTTAGCTCTTCTGTAAATGTTTGATAGAATTCACCTGTGAAGCCATCTGGTCCTGGACTTCTGTTTGTTGGAAGATTTTTAATTGCAGTTTCAATTCCATTACTTGTGATTGGTCTGTTCATATTTTCTATTTCTTCCTGCTTCATCTTGGAAGGTTATACCTTTCTAAGAATTTGTCCATTTCTTCCAGGTTGTCCATTTTATTGGTATACAGTTGCTTGTAGTAGTCTCTTAGGATGCTTTGTATTTCTGCAGTGTCTGTTGTAACATCTCCTTTTTCATTTCAAATTTTATTGATTTGATTCCTCACCCTCTTTTTCTTGAGGAGTGTGGCTAATGGTTTATCAATTTTTTTTATCTTCTCAAAGAACCAGCTTTTAGTTTTACTGATCTTTGCTATTGTTTTCTTTGTTTCTATTTCATTTATTTCTGCTCTGATCTTTATGATGTCTTTCCTTCTGCTAACTTTGGGTTTTGTTTTTTCTTCTTTCTCTAATTCCTTTACGTGTAAGGTTAGCTTGTTTATTTGAGATTTTTCTTGTTTCTTGAGGTAGGCTTGTATAGCTATAAACTTCCCTCTTAGAACTGCTTTTGCTGCATCTCATAGGTTTTGGATCATCATGTTTTCATTGTCATTTGTCTCTAGGTATCTTCTGATTTCCTCTTTGATTTCTTCAATGATATCTTGGTTATTTAGTAACGTATTCTTTAGCCTCCATGTGTTTGCGGTTTTTACATTTTTTTCCCTGTAATTCATTTCTAATCTCATAGTGTTGTGGTCAGAAAAGATGCTTGATATGATTTCAATTTTCTTAAATTTACTGAGGTTTGATATGTGACCCAAGATGTGATCTATCCTGGAGAATGTTCTGTGTTCACTTGAGAAGGAAGTGTAATCTGCTGTTTTTGGATGGAATGTCCTATAAATATCAATTAAATCTATCTGGTCTATTGTGTCATTTAAAGCTTCTGTTTCCTTATTTATTTTCATTTTGGATGATCTGTCCATTGGTGTAAGTGAGGTGTTAAAGTCCCCCACTATTTTTGTGTTACTGTCGATTCCCTCCATTACAGCTGTTAGCAGTTGCCTTATGTATTGAGGTGCTCCTATGTTGGGTGCATATATATTTATAATTGTTATATCTTCTTCTTGGATTGATCCCTTGATCATTATGTAGTGTCCTTCCTTGTCTCTTGTAACATTCTTTATTTTACAGTCTATTTTATCTGATATGAGTATTGCTACTCCAGCTTTCTTTTGATTTCCATTTGCATGGAAATATCTTTTTCCATCCCCTCACTTTCAGTCTGTATGTGTCCCTAGGTCTGAAGTGGGTCTCTTGTAGACAGCATATAGATGGGCCTTGTTTTTGTATCCATTCAGCAAGCCTGTGTCTTTTGGTGGGAGCATTTAATCCATTCACGTTTAAGGTAATTAAACATGATCTTGTTAATCAAGGAAACTAGAAGCAATGCCAGTTCTATAGCCTTGGGCAAGTCCATGTCCATTCTCTTCTGAATCACTGCTTTAGCCTCCTGACCTGCATGTATCTGGCTCCAGTCCCTTCTATGCACTGCTCCTTGGATGAGGTCCAAACAAACCCCTATGCGATCAGCCTCTGCTTGCTTCTCTAGCCTCTTCTCCAAACTCTCTCCCTGTCACCCTCTGAGCTCCAAACACCAAGGCCTCTTGTTAATTCCATAAACATGCCTTGGCCTCCTGTGGCAGGGCCTTTGCACATTCTCTACCCATTGCCTAGATCTCTTTCTCCTTTCTTTCCACTTAGTGAACCCCTACTAACCATCAGACATTAATTCAAACATTATTTCTGTAAGGACATTTTACTAACACCATCCCCATTATAAGGTTTCACGTTCCCTTATGATGCACTCTCATGAAATACATTATTTAATAATACTTATTACAGCTTTTACTTTATATGTATTTGTATAAGTTGATTAGTTAGTATTTTCCCCCCACTAAAGTATAAGCACCATGAGGAAAATATTATATCTGTATTTGCTTACTACTCTTTCCTTGTGCCTAGCATATAGTCAATACTCAATAAATAAAGGAAGGAATAAATAAAGACACTTTATGAAAAAGTGTCTCTGTTTCTCATCCCTAAAGTAATGGAGTTGAACTAAGAGATCTTAAACCATCAATTCCAGCTCTTAAAATTCTTTGATACTAATTAAACACTGTAAATGCTTCACATTGTGGGTGCGTAAATATTTTTAAGTAATACCTTGGAAGAAACTACTAAATAAAAATGGTTAATTTAGCCAATGCATGTTATAGCTGAAAGGTCAATAAAAATCCTTGAAATTGGTAAAATATTACCATTCAAATTATGATGATCAATTCTCCATTTCCATTGATATGGGATTAAAGACACATCTTCCACCCTCAAATAAGAGCCTTTAAGTTAGCATGAAAATCACTATACAAATGATGATTAAGACCACTGAACTTCTTTGGGAATGGTAGGGTCAAGATTAACAATATGGGCTTCCCTGGTGGCGCAGTGGTTGAGAATCTACCTGCTAATGCAGGGGACACGGGTTCAAGCCCTGGTCTGGGAGGATCCCGCATGGCACGGAGCAACTAGGCCCGTGAGCCACAACTACTGAGCCTGCGCGTCTGGATCCTGTGCTCCGCAACAAGAGAGGCCACAATAGTGAGAGGCCCGCGCACCACGATGAACAGTGGCCCCTGCTTGCCACAACTAGAGAAAGCCCTCGCACAGAAACGAAGACGCAACACAGCAAATATAAATAAATTAATTAATTAATGAACTCCTACCCCCAACATCTTCTTTAAAAAAAAAAAAAAAAGATTAACAATATTATGAGGCAAGTAAATGTTGTCCTCTGTACCCTTCCTTTTGTTTTCCATTTCTCACATTTTGGGGTCATCCACACCCCACTACCTGCAACAAAATACCCAATGTCTTCTTTCTCTCCATTAGTTATCTGCATATTAGAGACACCCCCCAAATGGACCTGAGTAATATCCCCTTTATGCACACTATGAATCACCTCCTTCTGCTTCTCCATTAAAACTTACCTGCCTCTTCTTCTATATCTTCACAGCCCTGATCTTTACTAGGTGTCAATGGTTGTAATGGGTTATTAACAAGAAAACTCATCCATTCTAATATGTTATATAGTTAATTAATGTTACCTCCCTCAAGATAATAGGGCATATGTCCTCTTAAAGGCTTTTAAGATATGACAGTTATGGTGGAAATTTCAGGCACTACTGCAGACTGATGAGGGAGATGGATTTTAAAGCATGGGGGCCTCTCATTGATCCTCAAATTATTCCACGTAGGCAGCTGCTGACTCTGCCCATGAGTAAGCCAGTCTCTCTCTGGAGAACTTTATAAACAGCATGATTTTCACTGTTTGACATGGTTGAAGCATAGTTCTCTCTGAAAATGACCTCTTTTAAGGTATCATCTGTTTACAGAGCTATGCTTTAGATGTTCTCAAGACTAGGATGGCTATCCCTTGCTCTGAGATTGAACAGGTCAGTCTGCCTTCAGAGATAGATGAATTTGAAGGTGTCTTTGAGTAGCCAGCTGATTTACTTATCATTTTCATTTTAGATTCCAATTCAAACACATACACTGCTAGAAATGAAAGAGAATGCTGAAATCCCATGATGTGCCCTGCTCTCCCAGAACATAATTCCACCCCCCTCCCCATCTGTGAATCTCCTGTTGATATCAGGGGGAGTCACCACATGCAGAGAGGGGAGACACATGCCAGGAGAGGGAAGCCCATTATGTAGCTGAGAGCTAATTTTGCTTAATCTTCTTGATCTCCATAAAGAGCACTCTGAGACCCCCACAGAATTTAAACAAAAAAGATGAAGATGAAGAAGGACTGTTCAAGCAGAGTCAATGTAATATTTATTAATGTCGTCCATCACAGTGTGTTTATGTACCTAACCAAAATTTAAAACTGTCTGATTGAGAACAGAGGAGGAAAACCGATTGCTGTATTCAGGCAAAACAGGCTCATTCCATCCTCATGTATGTACATTTGGAAAATGAACGGAAATGATATAAGCACCACATTAAACACTTATGCTTCCATTTAAATTATTTTTAAAAGATAAGTAAAAACATAAAATTGTGACCCTGGGTTTATCCTTAAACAGAAATCTCATCTTAAAGGAGAATCTTTCCATACTTAATAGTAGAATTCCTTTTTCTTCACTTTACTCAAATGTCTTCTGGGGAGAAGACAGCTGGAAGAGGGGGTCCAAAAAGGGCAGGGGGGAGTGGATTCTCACAGCTTAAGAGACCAACTTCAAGAGTAGAATCATTGAATCAGATCCGCTTTGGAAAATACCTTAAAAGCCTCCAGCTCAAGCAAGAGGTAGTGTATTTTGTCCCTGAATTCTTCCAGTGACAGGAAACTCATCACCCTTCAGGCATTTCATGTTAGTTGGATAGTTGGATAGTTTACCATATTAGACATCTCTCCCTTGTAATATATGGAAATCTATGCCCTTGTAATTTTCCCTTGTTGGTCCTACTGTGCCCCTCAGAGCCAAACACACAGAATGAATCTAATGTCTCTGAGTATGGGCCTTCAAACACTGACAGGCAGTTTTCTTTGAACAGCACCACCTTTTCTTCCTTGTTGGCTTAGTCTGCAGCTTTATAACTAAAATACCATTGCTGAAAGTTCTCCAAACTTCCTGAAGTGTTCCTCCTTCCAGAGACGTATGTCATTAAGTCAGACTTATGTTTTCTCTGGATTTTCGAAATTTGCCCTCTCTTATTTGGGTGGTTGGTTAATCTGTATGATTGGTCGACTTGGGCTAACAATTTTGGATGTTGTAAATTTAAAAGGCATTTATTTGAAGAGGAGGGCAATCCTCTATAGCATTTTCCTTGGCATTCATACACACAAGGGCTTGAAAATGCTTGAATAAATAAATGAATGAATGAAGATTCCTTGTATTCTAATACTTGTAGAGGGCTTGATACTTTACAAAGGAATTAAATCCATTATTTGAATGTCACAATAAACAAGAGGGCAGTGGAAAAGGTATTACTATCCCTATTTCCTAAAAATGAGAAAATTGCAACTCAAAAATAAGTGCACTTTGAAGAAAAGTCTTTTACTGGGGAAAAAACAACTTTGAACTTACTAATTCTTATACTACTATAACATATGTTCATAGGATCTCAAAAGAACTAGATTTCTAAAAATTATCTTTGCATTACAGACAAGTCACTAATTTTTACAGTGCATTTTTATTTTAATATAATATATTTCTTGGCCAAAATATTTTTCCTGTTGTAATGAAAAAGCCACAATAACAAACTGTGCTTACAATAAGACAACTTATTTTTTTAAATCTCAAAAAAATTAACAATTAACGTAACATTTACAATAAGAAAATAATTCCTTTTTAGATGAGATATGTTGAGGAAGAAAAATTCAATTTTATTAATCTATTAAATAAATATTTATTGAACTCCTATTGTACCCAGGGTAACTTACAGTAATAAAGAAGGTCCCAAAGAAGGGACCAAAGGGAAGGATAACCCAGGGGACATCAGTATGTGAAATTAGGGGATGTACGTATGCTAATGGGATAAAATTTAACAGTGGAGGCTTTCTGGGGAAATCCTAAAGGAATTGTAATTAGAAGGTAGAGGCAAAGTGCATTCCAGACAATCTACATGTAATGGTTGGTCTTAGATAAACTATGTAAGAGAATTCAGTATGGCTTGTGCTTCCTTCACGTGCCATTTCACTCCTATTTCAAGTAAGTAACCTTGACTGTATCTAACTCTCTGCTGCCTGAGGTCCATGGGTGGAGGACAATGGACAAAAGTATACTTATTCCACAGCCACAGAGACTTCTTTTGTTACTGCCCTCAGGAGGTTTAGGAACTGCTGATATATGCACCAAATGACTGTGGCATGAGTTTCCTGTCTCACCAGAAACATGCAGAGTCCACTGGAAGCATTTCTGGGGTGCCCAGAAGGAATTCTCCAGGCCAGTCCTCCTGATCTGCCCAGTGCCCACACTCCCACCTCACCACCAACCAGTCCTGGTGCATTAGCTGCTCCATCTAGCTCTCTGCCCTGCTCTGCCACTGCTCTCCTGTTCCCAGCAGTGCCCCTGACCAAAATAGGGTGAAGCCCCTCTCCCAGCTCTGCTCTGGCACAAAGCAAACCATCTTCAGCCATCTATGTCCACCCAGTCACTCCTGCAATTAAATAGTCCCAATGAGGTTTGCAATGAGGCTTGTCAGGGCCTTCCATCACTTACTCATTCTTTGTCTTACTAAAAATGGTAAACTGATAAACTATTTTTCAACTCTCACTGCCTAATGATCCAAAATCCTTTAACTTTTAGTCATCATACTTATTTTACAATTGATAAATTCTATTCCTGTTTTCCCCTCTATCTCCATAAAATTTCTCTGAATCTAACTTGAGATTCAAACTGTGCCCCAGTGTTCCCTTAAAATCCCTACAAGAACCCTTTATTCATGATGAATTGGGTTTGTTTTTTTTTTAATTCCTACAAATAAAAGGATTTCCATAGCTTCGCCAACACTCCACAAATATTTCATGAGCAAGCCATGCCAAAAATGAGACTCTCATTCTGGTAAATAGTGGCTTGGCGTATGTGACATCAAAGCATTTGCAGACTGATAATATCTGTTAGATACCCAGGGCATGGTGGACTGATCACTGCAGATGTAGGCAAGCAGAGAGGGAATTTTAGGTTTAATTCCAGATCCCCTGCATACATTCTGTGTTGCTGGACAAGCTAGCAAGCCTCATGTAACAATTTGGTATAAAAAAAAAAAAAAATGTGATCCTGACACTGCTCCTAGAACTACAGAGTACTGAACTAAAGAAAAAAATTATGAGTACCATCATCATGAATCTTATGTGAACTGTTATATAAAAGAATTAAAATGTATTTAGATTAAATGAAAGTCAATTCAAATTTAGAAAATTCAAAACAACTCTGAATATGTCTCAATCTTCATATTCAAGCTCCAATATCAAATAGTTCTATGATGGGCTATATGATATAAATCATCTACTCAAAGATTATTTAAAACTATGAGATCATGATTCCTATATTTTGGCTGCTTGCTTCCTCATTCTCAACTTGGCTCCACTCAGATTCAAAAGGATGTGCTGCAGACCCTGACGTAGTCTCTGAAGCTCTCAACTGGATGAAGCCCCATCCGTCGAGGTCTTTGAGCAGCATCTTTCCCATGGGCCTGACGTCTAGAGCACAGTCACCTCTCTCCTTTAAGTTCTCCCTTTGCCAGCGCTCTCCAATGGCTCACATTTTGTTCTAGTCTTTTACTTGTCAGCCCCTGACTACAGATACTCCCATTCTGTCCCAGGGACCCTCTATGGACCTCTAGGCTCTATTTCCCTTTAGGCACTATCTTCTCAATGAATCTCTATAACCTACACCAGAAAGATCTTATTATTTCCAAAATACTAACTTGCTTTATGGGAATATCTTTGAAGATCTGAAGAGTTGATGTCTGTCCCTACTCACCCTTATAGTAGCCTGTCAATTTAGTAGGTCCTGAGTAAAGAACATTTAAAAACCAATGCACAACGCTAATAACTGTGAGATCACTTAATGGATATAAATGTTTCACGAAAGTGCTGCACAAGAAGAGGTCTATTAAGTAGATGTGTGAATCTGGAGGAGGAAACAGAGTAATTCTGTTTAATAAGATGTTTCCAACATTACCTTACTAATTTGCTAAGGAGCAGGTACAGGCCATATGGCACTTATAAAGTAATTAGAAAGTCTTGATAATTGTTTTTTTAATTAACAACAAAATTTGAAAAAAAAAAAAAAGCCTACTACCCATTCCCACTTCTCTTCCGGATTAACTGTGGTAGATTCAGACAGGCAGTTTATGCACAAGAGATTTTTCCATTCCAAATTACCAGGTGAAGATGAGCAGATTGGATACTCTTATGTAATTTATGAAGGCAGGGAGGGTCCCTTTATTTCCACTCCTTTAAATGTCCCAAGATAACCTGCTGGTCATTTCTGACAAACTTTTGCTCCCTTATTAGGGGAGAGAAGATCTCACTACAGACACTTGCTTTACCCTTATGCACTTAATTCCACGTTCCATCCTCAATTACTGAAGGTCACTGAGTCACATAAGGCCAACAAAGAGAATCCTGATCATCAGCCGTGATGACAAGGCCATCAGCATAGATACAATGAGACCTGCAAGGTCTACAGAAACAAACAAGAATATTACTGTGATAAATGCAGATACTTCACACTGCGAGCAAATGACTGATCACTTAGACAGCCGGAATTGACCCCCAAGTGCTCAGGCTTCTATTTTATTTCATATCAGCCATTCTGCCTCCCCACTATGTTCCTCTAAGCTGAGATGAAATATCCTTCCCAATGAAGGAAAAAGTGTTGAGTGTTCCACTGATACTGATCCCCTTCTCTCCACCAGAGCCTTACCAAATTTTGAAGCCTACAATTAAAAATCATCGACTGGGAAGTAAAGTTCTTCTCTGAGAATTTTACCAGCTACCTGCCTTGATGGTACTTGTATCAATTTTTATCTTCTATATTCTAGGATGAAAAAGGACGCCATTTTTCTTTCATTCTATTTTACATCTAGGAATTGAGATTATGCCTTGAGGTGAGATGAAGAGTGTAAGAAATATCCCAATCTATTGCATACATTAAAAAAGGCAATTTGGGGAAATTTTAAATGCCCTACGTGTATCATTTCTTGCCTCTTTCGTGGCCATTGAAGGAGATGGAAGGCAGATTGTCACTCTGGCAACCAGTGATTCATAAGATAAAAATATAACTAGCTCACCACACATCCCCATTGCCCAAGGCTAATGCCTGCAGTCCTAACATATTATGAAAAGAGCCATTTTTCACCTTCAAAAGTATCCCAATTTTGACAACAAATTTTATGGTGACCCTATTTATAATAAAGTTAGAAGAAAGAAGCCTTAGAGCGGCCTTCTGAGTCAACATGAGACTTCTGCTCACGCTCAAAGAGAAAATACTTCAAGGACCAGGGTCTGATGATATCTGTTTTCCTCAGGATTTCACCTTCAAGAATCAAATCTTTATAACTCTATAATTAGATGTAAAACTCATCCCATATGAGAAAGGATAGACACTCTCAGTATTCAATGGAGTGAAAATCAAGAGATGGAACATATTACAAGACACCTCACCTCTTTATACCCATGTTCACAGATTCAAAGGACTTGGTGAAATGTCTCACATTCATTTATTCATTCAACAGATATTGAGTATAAGGGACTGTGCTAAGTGCTGTGGGGCATACAAATCAAACCAGACATGAACACCACCCTCATGGATACCATAGTCCAGTAGAGAAGACGAGAAATCTATATGATGAGTGTCCTTGAGAAGGGAAACCATGCAGTACTAAGTGAGCTCAGTGGGAGGGCGAGGACATGAGACATATACTGGTATAACCATCCTGGTTGTTAACAGTTTGAAATACTTCCAAATTCTCCACTTACTTAGGCTACAAGTCACCTATGATGCCCAAACATGAGCCCCAGCAGCAGGTAAAAGAGTCTAGGAGCGTTGCTGGTGAGGAGAAGGGGAGCCCAAATAGCTGTTGAGTAGACCAAGGTGGCTGCCAAGGCAGTGGTGAGGTGGAAGTTGGAACGGTGAAGAACCTGCCCACTGCTCAGGAACAGCCCAGCACTGGGGCCTGCTGAAGGTGGCACTGCTGTCAACATTGTCAGCAGGGGCCTGGGGCTGGGCTTTCTCAGTCAAGTCATCTGAGAAATGCTGGGTTCAGGTGCATACCCAGCCAGGGAGCATGGCAGAACCCCCAGCTGCCTCTAGCTGCAACAAAACAGCAGGCTCCAGACACCTGATGACTACGTCATTTATTCCCTGTAGAAACAGGTTCACAAAATTGCAATGTAGTATTATTCTCTTGATTTTTACCAAGGGTCACTATAAGAAATGACCATATGAATACATTTTCTTCATCTTCTGTAATGGCCAGTATTAAAGATATTTTCTTTTATTACAGCAATCCAGGATTAGATTCCTGGTTAGAGTTCATTTCCGGGAACATTTTCTTCTTACCAACTAGTATATATCCTTTTATTAGAAAATGAATACTACATGATTCATGAAATTTCTTTATTGGCCTTTGTGACCTGCACAGGAACTAAATTTAATGTGCAAGTGTAGAAATTATCCTTAGCTTAGATTTCAGATCCAATAATCTCCTCGACTCTTTTATAAGGTCCTTAGTATATCAGCCTTATTTTAATGTTTTATTGCATATGTGTAACACACAAATCTTTATAAAATAAGCAACATATACCAATATCAGATATTTGTATATTATATGTATAATATTAAATATTTTGAAATCTTAGATAGAATTTTCATGACAGTACTAAACAGATAAAGTATTCACCTTAACCAACTCCCTTATGGGTCATCTCATCCAATTCCACCTTTTCTTGAGTGCCTACCACAATTTTTGGCACGTATTTGTTGAATAATGGAATACATGAGTACCACACTGAGAGAGTATTCTATTATAATATTATAATGGGGGTAACATACTACCACAATGTTGTCAAAATCCCTTCATTTCCTGAACTAAATGTGTAACAAACATTGCTGAAAGTAAATTAATCATCATCTCTGATGTGACCAGGAAATATGTGATTATTTGGATATTTCACGGCATTTGATATAGCAGGGATTTGAACTGGAAGGCAACCAGGAGAAAAATCCCATCTTCAACCATAAAGCAAAACTTCCCACTTAGACAGAAAATGCCCAGTGTATCTGCATCTCAAGGAGCCCATTCATTTTCAGTTTCTGGGGTTGAGGTCCCCCTTTGGAACTATAGCAAATTAAGAGGTGTGTGATTCTTAGAGCTTTGTCTCTTACATTAATAAAGACTAATCATGTTTAAACATGTTAGCACAGCAAGCTCAGGGATGTGGGATAGGATACCAGCTTTGAAGTGGAATTAGTAGTGTGAAGGAAGCTATGTGAAAAATCGTGGAGAGAAATTGATTGAAAATGAAAATGAGGTGTCTTTTGAAGGAGATGGCCTGCAAGCCTGACAGTGTGAACTGACAAAATAAGGTTAAAAATATAATCAGAAAAAGCTGGTCTCTATGAGATTCAAATAACTCTTTTGCTAGTCTCTGCAAGGCAACTGCATTAAAAGGAGGAAAAATTGTACCTACCATATGCATATTGCACAGAAGATAGCTTTCAGAAAGGAGTCCAGAGCAGGAAAGCCTCTGTGTACAAGAAAACAAATGGGGGGAAAAAAAGAGATCCCTCTCTCTTTTTTTTTTAATTATTTATTTTTTTTGAATTTTATTTTCTTTTATTTTTTTATACAGCAGGTTCTTACTAGTTATCAATTTTATACATATTTATATATATATGTCAATCCCAATCTCCCAGTTCATCACACCACCATCCCCCGAGGTCCCTCTCTTTAAAACCAGTAAAATCTCTCTCCCTCTCCCACTCTCTCTCTCTCTGAAAGATACATACACACAAACACTCCCTCTACCTTGCTCCCTCCATCTTTGAAACACCTGCATTAAGTATATCTAAAAGCTTTCTCATCTCTGACGGGACCCCTCCACCAGAGGAGCCCGCTCCATTAGTTGTGAAGTTCAGCTCATTCTCCTGTTACCGCTTGTGTAACATGTTAATGTTTATAACCATGTAACCACTAACCACAACGATGTCACCTACACCTATCCCTCATGGTTGCTATGGAGAATTAAGGCATCACCTTGAGGTACCAAGTACTCTATGCTCATGGCGCAAACGGCCGTGTGCCATATGTTAAGGTTCAGAGAGTGGAACCTACACATCTTACTTGAAACTCCTTTCTGAGAGAGACAGAAGCACACACACAGGGTACACACAGTAAATCAGGCTATAATGGGCCACAAACTGTTTGTTAAGTGTTGTGAGCAGTTCACAAGCTGCACAGTGAGCATCACTGCCTCAGGGTAAGTCGTTCTTACAAACGAGGAGTCAGGACCTCTGAGGGCCATATCCATTTTGTGGTAATTTTTCATGATAGGTAGAATTTCTTTATTTAATTATTTTTCTTCTCATGTGATGTCCAACTGAGATTCAACATTTGGGGGCCATTAATATAAATTTACATCATGGTACAACTACTTCACATAATTGTTTAACTCAATAATAATAATGTGGAAGAGAAAAAACTAATTTATTTCATGTTTGCTATGTACTAAGAGCTTTAGGCACATTATCCCATTGGAGCCTCATGCCAATAAAAAGCCAGGATTATTTCTGTCCCCATTTTGATTTGGACTGGAGATGGGTTGAGAGAAGGAGCTAAAATGTGTGCACTTGTGACATTGTGTGGCCCTGGAGAGCTAAGCCTTAGTTTACCAAAAAGCAAGTATTTTTAGAGCATCGATTTCTTTTTCGTAGCTCTCTTACTCCAGATGCGAAATACTGCAGAAGGGCTCTCACCCACCCGAATGACCCTAGCAATGCAGCTGCCCTTCATTAAGTCGGTCATTTAACAGAAAGGAAAAGATGGTTAAATAATCAGGCAAGTCATGTATTAATACCGACGCTCACGTATTTAAGTATTCAATTTAAGGATGTCTGTGAAAGTGTTAGATATTGTCAAAACATTATGTAAGTGATGCCGCCTTTAGCGAGGGGTGTACTTCTTACTTGGAGGATCTGCTTAGGAAGCCGTTAATCTAGAGGGGCCAGAGCTCGCATGCCCTCCAAGGCTGGATCACTAACAGGGTGATCTGGGTATTGAGTGAAAGGGAAAGGCATGTCGTAATTTCTCTTCATCCCCTTCTCCCTTTATCTATGAACAGTTAACAAGCGGAATAGCTCGTGTGGGCGAGCTGATCAGTAGGGAGAGAAGGGAGTAGGCAGAGGCAAACAGCCCTCCCAAACTAACCCACTGCCAGTCTTGGTTCACTAGCACTTTGACACCAACGTTAGGACTCAGAGTGTTATTGCAGTGGCACTTGGGCAGGATACCATTTCACAAGGAACTTCCAGCTCAGAGAGGGAGAACAGGCCTGTTATTACTGGATGCTTTAAATTCATGGGCCTTGCAAATGGAGAGATGTGTTTGTCAAGAAGTCCACATTTAAGGAAATACTTGATGTAGACTTTTTGTGGAGGTGAAACTCACTTAACCCTCTGAGGTCTCCCATTTCAGCTGAGAAAGAGCAGTGGTTAGCTGAATTCTAAAGGAATGCTAAGCCTTATAAATTATCTTCAAAACCCAAATTTACTCAAGAACGCATTTGTAAACATTTATAAATGCCAAGAATAAAGCATTTAGTGCGAAGGCCAATGTTAGATTGGACCTATTTGTCACAGGATTTCACTGGAAGCCTTTAAGTAAATTCCAACGGATAATTTGTAGGTTTTGACACAAATGTTGTGATGCGTTGCAGATGCCGTAAGCTCTCTAACGCTGCAAGTGTGAGCCAGACCAGCAGTACAACCCCTATACGCTTAAGTTGTAAGCAGATAACCATGCTCCATGGGGCACAAAGTGTGAAGGTTAAACCTGTGGAATATACAGTAAGGAGACCAGTTCGTGTGAATAACATGAGAAACTGGTCTCATTGCTCTAGAGTCATAGCCTTTGAAAGTAAGGGTCAACTTTGAATCAAATTCAACGTAGCAAAGTTAACCCAAAACATATTTTAATGATGACTATTATGGAATGAAAACTAGCCATAATTGGTAAGCGCTTTGCAAAAGTAAGCGCTTTTAAAACTTTTATTACCTTTTCATCATCGTAACTGTGATTCCTCCTGTATTTGAAATCAACGTGAGCATAACCATGAAGTTCCCAAACTTTGTGCCAACATGCCCCAGGGTGCCACAGTCAATTCACCATAGGATATTTTTAAATTTTACAGGGAAACACAGAGATATTCTTTATCTGTCAGATATACAAACCGGCTGCTTGAGGTGGTTCCCAGTTTCAATATTAGATTGTGCTAGATTCCTTTTGATGGTGTCATGTCCTTGTGAAACTGGGGTTTTAGCGATTGCTATGAGCAAGTATCACATGAAAATCAACACAGAATGTGGAACAGGACCTGAGGCTAATAATGTCTAATCTAATTCCAAAGTTTGAGAAGTTGTACAGTCCAATATGCACACATATCCCACTTATATGTAATACTGGATGAGAATGAACTGAAAATGTATTTTTTCAATTTATTTGTGGTTTTTAAATGGCCATTAAGTTCTTAGGACATAAATACTTATTAACTTGTTTGGCCCCAACCACTTAATCCAACAGTTATATTATTTCTTTTGGCCTGGGAATGCTGTGAGAAAAATTACTGAGACACTAGGAACACGCTATAAACGGAACAATTTGAAAACCTCTGATGTGAAGTTTTCCCACATCTATCTATCTCCCCCATCCCCCCTCTTCTTTCTCACGCACACATGGAACACAAGTTTAAAGGAATTTTTCTTTTTTCCATTCAATAGATGTTTATTAATAAACATTATTGAGCATCAAATACATGCTAGGTGCTGAGTTAAGAGGCTAGGTATATCAGGAGAACTGATAGTCTCTGTTGTCCTGTAGCATAAGCTCTTAAGAGACAAGCAGCCAATGAACAAGTTAACAAATCCAAAATACAAAGTGCTCTAAAAAAATAAGTCATTCCCTAACTGCAGGGGCTCCCTTTCCCACTCACCAGTCTACAAAATTATGCTTGGCTTCCCTCCAAAAAGCCCTGAGAGATTCTTAAACCCCACATGCCCACCTGCCCACACTACTGGGGAGTGGGCAACATCATAATTAACAGACAGCATCAGCAGTGGCATGAGCGTGAATGCCAATGAGAAAGGGCTCCGGGCATCTACATAGTCTTGAGGCAAAGGGACAGACGTGTGGGTGACAGGGAGTTTGGAAAAGGCAAGAAGAAAAGACAAAGGGGACTGGATGGGACTATCCTTATGAGAGCCACAGCCTCAGGCAGGACCCCTGTGACTAGCGTGCTACACTAAGAAGCCAGTAGTCCCAGAGCATTCTACTCTCCACCCAGCTGCGCCTGAGAGCAAAGGAATAAGACTGAGAGTCAGGACCATGCCACTGAAAAGAAATATGGGAGACTCGGCATTTGGCCTAAATCGAGTACTATTTGCCATTGACACTCATAAATAAAATTGTGCACAGAGAATCTCCTACCCAGCGTACACTTTGCTCCTACTCCTTCCTCCTTCTGTCAGAAAGGATACCTGACAGATCACAGTACTACCAACATACCCTAGAGCCCGTGAAGAGGTACTAGTGTGTCCTTGGTGCCAGGAGTAGCTGTGTCTACACACCCTCAAAGAAAGCTGTCAAAACTTCAAGCAACAAAGGAAATTTCGACTAGAACCAAATTCCCTACCTCTATGCATGCATCCTTACTCAGAAAAGCTTGTGATTTATGTGAGAGAATTAGTGCCAGAACAAACAAGCTGTGAGAAAAGCAAATGGCGACCTTGCCTCGCCAAATAGAGTGAGATTTCAGGACTAGAGTATCTGTCTTTTCTTCTTCGATTTGCCTGATTCCAGGGATACTTGGAGAAGTCAGTCATTCAGTGCCATCAAAGGAAGTACAGCATATTCTAAGTTATAATTTAGAGCCTATGAAGTGTTTTTTCAGACTTCTCTTAAAAGAGAGAGGCTCAGGGGAAATGAAATTATTTCCTGCCTACATTTAGCAAATTAGGGCTGTAGACTATCCCAGGCCATCGGACTCAGCTGTGCAACTCACAACGTGCTTTCTCAGCAAGAAGACTAGAGCAATTTGCCTTCCATGGGGGAAAAAGTAGAAATGGAAGGACCGGGGGCGGGGCAAGGAAATTTCAGAGGTGGTGCGATGTTCAGCTACCTCAAGATGCAGAGACAATGCTGCTTGTTGTTTCTGCCCTGCTGCAAGGATGGCTGTCATTATAAAGTAATTTGCCAGCCTCCTTCAGTTCATGAACCTTCTGGGTAGGAGACATGTTTATTCCCTCATTGACGCGTGGTGTGCAATAATGTTAGCCATGTCTCTGCCGTTAGGTGTTCTCAGCCGCTGGGGAATCTTCGACACAGGCGCGTTCTCTTTTTTTCGTCTGAATCACAATAGTCCTGCACAAGGAAAGCAGGCTTTCAAAAGGAAAAGGGTAACATTAACCTTGAAGGGTTTTTTAAGAGAGAAAAGGGTGAAGCTTTTAAAAAGCATCATCATGCTGTTCAGTACAATTTAGCACTTAATTGTATACTGTTTTGTTTTGTTCTCTGCTCGAATTGCTGAAGTCTGGAGCTGGACATGGCCTTAGCGCTCATCTAGTCCAACCCCCTAATTTTAAACATTTTGAAGAGAACTCTACGGAAAAGTTTTTTTGTTTTTTGCGGTACGCGGGCCTCTCACTGTTGTGGCCTCTCCCATTGCGGAGCACAGGCTCCGGACACGCAGGCTCAGTGGCCATGGCTCATGGGCCCAGCCGCTCCGGGGCATGTGGGATCCTCCTGGACCGGGGCACGAACCCGTGTCCCCTGCATCGGCAGGTGGACTCTCAACCACTGTGCCACCAGGGAAGCCCTGGAAAACTTTTTGAACAGAGAAAATAGCAGGAGCCAGATTTTCAGATTCCTGGATTGGTGTTTGACCCATTCTGCCTGTCTCAGATGTTCTAGAAGACAGTAAATTTGAGATTACAAACATGCCTGTGTCTTCATAACAATGTGCAAGTATTTACCTCCAATGAATTTTCAGGTTTTCTCTTTTTATTTCTCTTATAAGTTTAAGAAGAAATTTTAAGAACGAGAGAAATATAAAGAATGGTATAAAGATTGTGGGTAGTTTTCTTTTTCAAAAATTAATCCCAATAATAGCTAACATTATTTAATGCTTATTCTATTCTACATACTAAGGATGAACAGGTGGGCAAAAGTGTAGACAATGTCTCTATGTTCAAAGAGCTTCCAACTTAGTAAACTTAGTAAATGGAGGAGTATTTCTCCTCCGCTGAGTGTTTTCTATGTGCCCAGACATACTGAAAGAGCTCTAAATGCATTATCTCATTAATCCTAACAAAACACTGCAAGGTAAGTAATAGTCCCATTATCGGCATCATCCCATCCCACCCCACAGATGAGAAAACCAAGGCACCATGACTTAAGGTCTGCAAGGTCTGGCAAGTGAAGATTGAGAGGTGGGACTTGAACCAGGGAAGTTGAAGCCAGCCCTGACCTGCTTAACCACCATGCTAAGCTGCCTCGATGAACCATGAACTGGAAACATGGTGGGAAATGGCAAATGTACAAATGCCATTAGAGAAGCCCACAGTATTACCTTCTCCCTTTCAAAGAACTAGATTTGTAACTTAAAACCGTTAACCCTAAATCATGGGCCCCTTCAATCTGGCTTAAAAGAAAGAGTAATATCTATTTTGAAATGAGAGAAATTACCAGAAAGGGCAATAACCCAGATCCAAAAGACATTTTATGATACTGGAACAAAGCATCTCATTTAACTCACCTGGAGCAATCAAAAAATTACAGTATCTTTTAATGGGCAAAGCTCCATGATGACGGATGCCTTTACTGACTGGGCAGACTTTGCTTTCAGGCCACTGCACAGTTGAGGCAGCTCTGCTTCTGGTCACTATGCTATTAGATGAAGCATTTTTCTATAAATCTTGCCTTGAACTTGAAGCTAGGGTCATCAACCGTCCTGAATTGGCCAGTACTGAGGTGTTCCCCCAAATGCAGACTTGAGTGCTAAAATCCCAACAGTCCCAGGCAACGGTCTCTTCCTGTTTATGCTCAGCCTGGCATCTGAGTGCACAGGGAGTTTATGTAGCCCGTGTGGGTGGGGAAATATCCAGCCCTGCTCATCTCTGGGCATCCGTCTCTGTCTTTATTGACCCCACTGCTGATCTGAGCTGGTGACATTTGTGGTCCCTCTTCTCAGCAGCAACAGCACACAGGGACAGCGCTCTGGTGAGCTCAGCCCTCTCTCTTAATGACAAGGTCCCTCCCTAGGCTCCCTTTGGGCTGTAGATTGCCTGAGCCCTGGATGTGGCTCTCATCTGGGTCTCCACCTGGGCAGCCTGCCCTGATGCAGGCCTCGGCCACAGGTCACTGTGACCGTCACCTCAATGACAGCATTGGTAGCTGCCCAGCCAACAGCCTCAGCTGTGTCCCACATGTCTGAGGTCATGTCTCAGGCTTGTGTCTACCTCACCAAGCCATTCAGCATGTCTTCTCTGCTGCAGCCACTTCCTACTGGGAAAGATTTTCTATGAGAAAATTTCTCCTCCAGAATTCTAAATACCAAACATATACAGTGTTCCTCTGCTGAGGCTTCCTTCTCAAGCCATGACCCTCAGTCTCACTACCCCTCCCCCTGCCAACAGAGGTTTAAAGCCTAGAGGTAAGCCTGTACGTGAATGCCTCAGTTCCTGCATTTGCCCCTTTTCTCTTCTCTCGACCACTCCTCTCACCATCAGAAGGCCTTATACTTCCCCCTGATGGGAACTTTGCTTCCACGTTCTCCATGTCTCTGCAGTGAAGTTGGCATGCGGAGTAAAGCTTATGGAATTTAGAAAACCCTTCCACTTCAGAATCAAGCTTGCTACTCTAAACTGAGCTATGACCTCTATTCTCAGGGATTCAGCTTGAAACTATAAATGCTATTGGTTCAATGGATGAGGAGTTACTAAGCAACTCGCTAAATACATCAGCAATACTTTCAAAAATATTAACCTCATTATACTTTTTTAGTTGTCTTAATTTGGTACTGGCTTTCTTATTTTTTTTACCCTATTTTTTACCACTACGATAGCAAATGAATCTATGGCAACATTGCCTTCACCAGAATGCCCAGGAAGGAAACAGAAGCACAGTAAGAGCCTCACACCTGAAGGAGGGTGACATTTAAAAGACTGTCTTCTCCCTGCCCTGCCAGCAGCAAATTACCCCATTAAAATGGCAAGTGAAAGATATCTACGTGACTACCATTAAGAAGGGTTATTTAATTTCCTACAACGGCTTTTTTTTGGTCACAGGAAAAAGCCTGAGTTTTATCTTCAAGTATGATAAGACTCCTTCTTTCCTCACTGATAATTTCCAGATACAGTACTTTATCTTGAGGTGGGTTTTTCAATGAGATATTTCACATAGAATCATAGAATATCAGAACTGACTGGGTCCCAAGAGACCATCTAGTCCAGTCCTTTTAAATTATTTTAAGCCAGCAGAATTATGAATTTTTTCCCCAAAAAGACATCTTGCTCCAAAACCCCATATCTGAAAAACAATGGTACTACTCCTGTTGAAAGCAGGTTGGAGCGCTGGCCCTATCCCACAGTGACCTGTGGTACCTAAGCAGCAGCATCCTAAAGCGCCCTTAGGTCAATTACTACCAGCCCTCACTAAGGAGCAGGAAACCTGGACTCAAGAGATGCCTCTCACTGTCCGGGTCACATTGCAGGTTTGGTTTACTGACTCTCTTAGCGTTATTTCATGCTAGCACACATTCTGGCAAAGGTTGGTGCTTTTCTTAAAGTTGTTTTTGTTTGTTTTTTGTATTGGGGGGTTTTTTTGCTTGTTTTTTGGATTTATGCCTATTTAAATGTCTAAGTTATTTTGGGAACCGATTTTTGTTGTTTTAGTTTTTTCAGTGGTGATGTATCTTTAAGCTGTAAATCAGTAGAAGAAAGTGATTTCCTTTTCAAAAATTCTACATTCAGAAAAAGTTACAAAATAACAATAAACAGCTCTACTATTGACCAGCACCTGTTTGAATGGGAAGTTTAAGAACTCAGATCCTGAAACAAGCCACATGCATCCTCAAAGAAATGTCAAGAGGCAACTCTGTCCAAGAAGATATGTTTCCCACTTCATCAGATCATTATTTGACATAAAGCAAGTAGAATTGGAGTTGGGGATTTAAACAATAATATCAGAGTAAAGAAAAGAATAGATGGGGAATTGGGGGTGGAGGTGGTGGGAGGAACTGGGAGATTAGGATTGACATGTATACACCAACAGGTATAAAATTGATACCTAGTAAGAACCTGCTGTATAAAAAAATAAAATAAAATAAAACTCAAATATAAAAAACAAATAAACAAAAGAATAGAATGTTAAGCATGTTGTCCAGATCAACAAAGGTGAGAGCCATAGTGTTTCTTTTTTTTTTTTTTTTTTCTCTTACAAGCCTAATTTCTGAGATTTGAACATCCAGTAAGTCTTATTATACTTTGGAGGGCTTAGTGCGGAGCTTTAAACTTCAGGAACTATGAGTTCTTTAAAGCCATGGAAGATTGATTTCATGTTTTTCTTTCACAGCATTTTGATGTGGACTTGGCAGAGAACGAGGTTCCTGTGCTAATTTCCTCTTGCTCTTTGTAATTAGTCAGCATTTGAAATGAGGTAACAGGATATCATTGTCTACTGACCATTGCAAGCCCATTTGTTTATGACACACTCTCCCGGCTTTTACATGTACAATATTATTACCCACCTCTTCATTTGTGTTGCTGTCTCGTTCCTCTTTTCTAATTTCTCCAGTTCTACTCCCCTCGGTCCCCGCTTCCTTTGTGGGCAATGCAAGAGGCACTTTTCCTTCCAGCTGGCAAGGCATTAAGGAGGTCTGAAGGGGGTGTACAGAGTGACTTACACACTCCCCAGAGGCCAATTACACTTGGAATCCTCCTGATCGGCCCTGATCAGGGAGTGGGTCTTCCCCCTCACAGCCTATTGTGCTAGCTCTGAGCCACCTGATCAGCCTGGTCCTACCCAGTATTTAAATTAGGGCATCACCAATCCTGGACCCACGTCGGGGCCCCTGGGTAACACTTGGGAATAAATTAACATTCTGCTGTTGTTCCAAAGCCACATGGACACCATCGTTAGAAACCCATCAGCAATAAAGGAGACTGTTATGAAAGGTTCAAGAAGAAAGGGGGTGAAATAGCATCATGCAATTGTGTGCCATTGCACTGGGTCTTAATGCAACAATTACCATGTCGCCTTTGTTAGGTCTGGTGGAGGGGTGATAACGGTTTGACATGGCATCATGTTATGTGGTAGTTATGTAAGTTTACTGTAAGCATTTCTTTTAAGGACTGCCAAATACAGGGAAGGAAGGAAAGAAGGAAGGGAGGAAGGGAAAGAGGGAAAGGAGGGAGGGAGGGAGGAAAAGAAAAGGAAAAAAGAAAAACTGTATACGCAGACAATTCATGTGTTAGCTAGAACTGTAAGCCAGACCACTGAAAGGCTAATGTAAGTGGTCAAGCTAGTTTAGAGGAACACCTGCATAACAAAACAACGACAGAAAAGGAAGGTTAATGGAAAAGGACTAATAGGCAAGTTAGCAGACATCCAACAAACTGGCCGAGTAAGGATAATGTGAGAGAATATATGTTTCAAAATCAACAGCAATGTACTTTACAGAATTTCAAAAAGTGAGGAGGACTTTGAATTTATTGAGGACATATCTTGGCAGGACATCATGATGAAAAGCTTTCATTTTACAGCAAAAAAAAAAAAAAAAAATTGTTGTGAGTTCCTGCATTCTTGTGTTTTTTTCCCCAAAGCAAACTGTGATATTGCTACTGAAATTTTGCAGTGAATTTCTACAGTAAGTTTCACAGTCCTTTGCATTCAAAATACACAGCTATTATATACTTACATCTATCTATATATCAGCCATTTTACTTTCACTACTTTTATAACCTGTACTATACAGTGTTCTAAAATGAACATCAAAGAAGGAGGGAGTGAAATCATATCCTTTAAATAATTCAAACAGCTTTTTAAATGAGGCAATAAAAATATTTTTATGTAGAATGTATTGCCATTGTTCTCTCTTGAGAAACTATGTATATAATACTAATATAAAATACTTAGTTACTAGTTTATAAATATAGAAATCAGAAATGATTTTTCACTCTGCAATAAAAGGACAATACACAGTTAATATAACTTACAGAATTTCAGAAACATTTGAAAAAATTGTTTGCTATTTTAAAAGTAGGTTATCAAATTTTATGCTGCTTTGAAAGTATATTTTGTATCTTTTTTTTGAGAAAGAGATTTTTAATTGCATAATCATCTTAATTTTTATTATCTTTCTGCATCGCCTAGATTAAGAATAGCAAAAAAGGGCTTCCCTGGTGGTGCAGTGGTTGGGAGTCCGCCTGCCGATGCAGGGGACACAGGTTCGTGCCCCGGTCCGGGAAGATCCCACATGCCGCAGAGCGGCTGGGCCCGTGAGCCATGGACGCCGAGCCTGTGCGTCCGGAGCCTGTGTTCCGCAACGGGAGAGGCCACAACAGTGAGAGGCCTGCGTATCGCAAAAAAAAAAAAAAAAAACAAAGAAAAAAAAAAAAAAATAAAAAAAAAAAAAAAAAAATATATATATATATATATATATAAGAATTCAGATAAACTGATTTTAGAAATAGTGTCTCAATAGATGAATGAACAAATATAGGTAAGGAAGTAACAAATTAATAATAATCATGAAAATATTTCAGCCTTACTTAAATAACATCAGTAAGCTATTTATAACCATCAAATGGATGAAGACTTAAAAATGAAAATGCTGATGAAGGTATAGTGAATAAGTATTAAATGGTGATAATGAGAATAAGTACTACATTACTGGAAAGCAATTTGACAATCAATATCACTGGCCTCAAAATTTTTCATACACTTAGCTAATTTTGCTTCTTGGACTACACATTAAGGAACCAATACAAAATTCAGGTAAAAATGTATGCACAGGAATTTTTATTACATATTATTAATGTAATAAAAAGATTATTATTTGTGTGACAATAGGATAGTGACTAAGTAAATTACATAGTATCATATGTAATATTATGTAGCTATCAAGATCAAGGGCCAAGAAATTTTTGTGGAATAGGAAAATGCATATAATATGATTTTAAACCTTAAATGCAAGGTTCAAAACTGGGTATACAGTGGAATTCCAGCCCTGCTTTTAAAGTATACATACATATGGAACATTTGCCCTTAGAATCCAGCCCCCATGCAGTGAGGAAGCTCAAGCAGTCTAACTGATTCAAGGAGTTCCATGGAGACCCCCCAAAAGAGAAGAACCAATAGCTCCAGTTGGGCCAAGTCTTATGTAGCCACCCTGCCAAGATGCCAGATATGTAAGAAAAGCCATCTCAGACCTTTCAGACCACCCTATCTACCAGCTGAATATTACCAAGTGACCTCAGACAATGTCATGTGCAAAGCAGAAGAAATGCCCACTGAGCCCTGCCCAAGTCCCAGATCCACGAAATTTTGAAATGCAATCAAATGATTGTCAATATAGATATAGATCAGTGAAGACAAGTAGATATGAATCTTAAGGAAACAACTGGAACAAAATACTCTAAAACATTAAGAGTGGTTATCTTCAGGTGAGATGTTTATCAATAATCTTTAACACTCTTTTGGGCTTATCAAGTTTCCGATGATAAGCATGTAATACTTTTATTTGAAAATGTTATTTTTAAAAGAGAAAAATGTAGTGATCATTATTGTTTAAAACAAAATATATCTTTAACATATCATATCCAGAGAAATATGGCAAAGAGGGCTTTGGAATAAATTACCTGCTTGGGAATTAAATGATCAAATTAAAAAAAAATTTTAACATCTTTATTGCAGTATAATTGCTTTACAATGTTGTGTTAGTTTCTGCTGTATAACAAAGTGAATCAGCTATATGTATACATATATCTCCATATCCCCTCCCTCTTGCCTCTCCCTCCCACCCTCCCTATCCCACGCCTCTAGGTGGTCACAAAGCACCAAGCTGATCTCCCTGTGCTATGTAGCTGCTTCCCACTAGCTATCTATTTTAAATTTGGTAGTGTATATATGTCAATGCTACTCTCTCACTTCGTCCTAGCTTACCCTTCCTCTCCCCATGCCCTCAAGTCCATTCTCTACGTCTGCGTCTTTATTCCTGTCCTGCCCCTAGGTTCTTAAGAACCTTTTTATTTTTTCTTAGATTTCATATATATATGTTAGCATATGGTATTTGTTTTTCTCTTCCTGACTTACTTCACTCTGTATGACAGACTCTAGGTCCTTCCACCTCACTACAAATAATTCAATTTCGTTTCTTTTTAGAGCTAAGTAATATTCCATTGTATATATGTGCCACATCTTCTTCATCCATTCATCTGTCAGAGGACACCTAGGTTGCTTTCATGTCCTGGCTATTGTAAATAGTGCTGCAGTGAACATTGTAGTATATGACTCTTTTTGAATTATGATTTTCTCAGGGTATATACCCAGTAGTGGGATTGCTGGGTCATATGGTAGTCCTATTTTTAGTTTTTTAAGGAACCTCCATACTGTTATCTATAGTGGCTGTATCAATTTACATTCCCTCCAACAGTGCAAGAGTGTTCCCTTTTCTCCACACCTTCTTCAGCATTTGTTGCTTGCAGATTTTTTGATGATGGCCATTCTGACCAGTGTGAGGTGATACTTCATTGTAGTTTTGATTTGCATTTCTCTCATGATTAGTGATGTTGAGCATCCTTTCATGTGTTTGTTGGCAATCTGTATATCGTCTTTGGAGAAATGTCTATTTAGGTCTTCTGCCCATTATTGGATTGGGTTGCTTGTTTTTTTGATATTGACCTGCATGAGCTGCTTGTATGTTTTGGAGATTAATCCTTTGTCAGTTGCTTCATTTGCAAATATTTTCTCCCATTCTGAGGGTTGTCTTTTGGTCTAGTTTATGGTTTCCTTTGCTGTGCAAAAGTTTTTAAGTTTCACTAGGTTCCATTTGTTTATTTTTGTTTTTATTTCCATTTCTCTAGGAGGTGGGTCAAAAAGGATCTTGCTGTGATTTATGTCATGGAGTGTTCTGCCTATGTTTTCCTCTAAGAGTTTTATAGTGTCTGGCCTTACATTTAGGTCTTTAAATCATGTTGAGTTTATTTTTGTGTATGGTGTTAGGAAGTGTTCTAATTTCATTGTTTTACAGGTACCTGTCCAGTTTTTCCAGCACCACTTATTGAAGAGGCTGTCTTTTCTCCATTGTATATCTTGCCTCCTTTATCAAAGATAAGGTGACCATATGTGCATGGGTTTATCTCTGGGCTTTCTATCCTGTTCCATTGATCTATATTTCTGTTTTTGTGCCAGTACCATACTGTCTTGATTACTGTAGCTTTGGTCTGAAGTCAGCGAGGCTGATTCCTTCAGCTCCATTTTTCCTTCTCAAGATTGCTTTGGCGATTTGGAGTCTTTTGTGTTTTCATACAAACTGAGAAATTTTTTGTTCTAATACTGTGAAAAATGCCATTGGTAGTTTGATAGGGATTGCATTGAATCTGTAGATTGCCTTGGGTAGTATAGTCATTTTCACAATGTTGATTCTTCCAATCCAAGAACATGTATATCTCTCCATCTGTTTGTATCATCTTTAATTTCTTTCATCAGTGTCTTATAGTTTTCTGCATACAGGTCTTTTGTCTCCTTAGGTAGGTTTATTCCTAGGTACTTTATTCTTTTTTGTTGCAATGGTAAATGGAAGTGTTTCCTAAATTTCACTTTCAGATTTTTCATCATTAGTGTATAGGAATGCAATAGATTTCTTTGCATTAATTTTGCAACCTGCTACGTTACCAAATTCATTGATTAGCTCTAGTAGTTCTCTGGTAGCATCTTTAGGACTCTCTATGTATAGTATTATGTCATCTGCAAACAGTGACAGCTTTACTTCTTTTCCGATTTGCATTCCTTTTTCTTCTCTGATTGCTGTGGCTAAAACTTCCACAACTATGTTGAACCATAGTGGTGAGAGCGGGCAACCTTATCTTGTTCCTGATTTTAGAGGAAATGGTTTCAGTTTTTCACCACTGAGAATGATGTTGGCTCTGGGTTTGTCGTATATGGCCTTTATTATGTTGAGGTAAGTTCTCTCTATGCCTACTTTCTGGAGAGTTTTTTTTTTTTTAATCATAAATGGGTGTTGGATTCTGTCAAAAGCTTTTTCTGCATCTATTGAGATTATCATATGGTTTTTATCCTTCAGTTTGTTAATATGGTGTATCACATTGATTGATTTGCGTGTATTGAAGAACCCTGGCATCCCTGGGAAAAACCCCACTTGATCATGGTGTATGATCCCTTTAATGTGCTGTTGGATTCTGTTTGGTAGTATTTTGTTGAGGATTTTTGCATCTATATTCATCAGTGATATTGGCCTGTAGTTTTCTTTTTTTGTGACATCTTTGTCTGTTTTTGGTATCAGGGTGATGGTGGCCTCATAGAATGAGTTTGGGAGTGTTCCTCACTCTGCTGTATTTTGGAGCAGCTTGAGAAGGATACCTGTTAGCTTTTCTCTAAATGCTTGATAGAATTCACCTGTGAAGCCATCTGGTCTTGGGGCTTTTGTTTGTTGGAAGATTTTTAATCACAGTTTCAATTTCAGTGCTTGTGATTGGTCTGTTCATATTTTCTATTTCTTCCTGGTTCAGTCTCGGAAGGTTGTGCTTTTCTAAGAATTTGTCCATTTCTTCCAGGTTGTCCATTTTATTGGCATATAGTTGCCTGTAGTAATCCCTCATGATTCTTTGTATTCTGCAGGGTCAGTTGTTACTTCTCCTTTTTCATTTCTTATTCTACTGATTTGAGTCTTCTCCCTTTTTTACTTGATGACTCCAGCTAATTGTTTATCAATTTTGTTTATCTTCTCAAAGAACCAGCTTTTAGTTTTATTGATCTTTGCTATTGTTCCCTTCATTTCTTTTTCATTTATTTCTGATCTGATCTTTATGATTTCTTTCCTTCTGCTAACTTTAGGGTGTTTTTTGTTCTTCTTTCTCTAATTGCTCTAGGTGTAAGGTTAGGTTGTTTATTTGAGATTTTTATTGTTTCTTGGAGTAGGACTGTATTGCTATAAACTTCCCTCTTAGAACTGCTTTTGCTGCATCCCATAGGTTTTCGGTCATCGTGTTTTCATTGTCATTTGTTTGTAGGTATTTTTTAATTTGCTGAATGATCTCTTGGTTATTTAGTAGTATATTGTTTAGCCTCCATGTGTTTGTAGTTTTTACAGTTTTTTCCCTGTAATTGATATCTAGTCTCATAGCATTGTGGCCGGAAAAGATACTTGATACAATTCAATTTTCTTAAATTTACCAAGGCTTGATTTGTGACCCAGGATATGATCTATCCTGGAGAATATTCCATGAGCACTTGAGAAGAAAGTGTATTCTGTTGTTTTTGAATGGAATGTCCTATAAATATCAATTAAGTCCATTTTGTTTAATGTATCATTTAAAGCTTGTGTTTCCTTATTTATTTTCATTTTGGATGATCTGTCCATTGGTGAAAGTGGGGTACTAAAGTCCCCTACTATGAATGTGTTACTGTCGATTTCCCCTTTTATGGCCATTAGCATTTGCCTTATGTATTGAGGTGCTCCTATGTTGGGTGCATAAATATTTACAATTGTTATATCTTCTTCTTGGATTGATTCCTTGATCATTATGTAGTGTTCTTCTTTGTCTCTTGTAATAGTCTTTATTTTAAAGTCTATTTTGTCTGATATAAGCATTGCTACTCCAGCTTTCTTTTGATTTCCCTTTGCATGGAATATCTTTTTCCATCCCCTCACTTTCAGTCTGTATGTGTCCCTAGGTCTGAAGTGGGTCTCTTGTAGACGGCATATATATGGGTCTTGTTTTTTATCCATTCAGCCAGTCTTTGTCTCTTGTTTGGAGCATTTAATCCATTTACATTTAAGGTAATTATTGATATGTATGTTCCTATGACCATTTTCTGAATTGTTTGGGGTTTGTTTTTGTAGGCCTTTTCCTTCTCTTGTGTTCCTGCCTAGAGAAGTTCCTTTAGCATTTGTTGTAAAGCTTGTTTGGTGGTGCTGAATTCTCTTAACTTTTGCTTGTCTCTAAAGGTTTTAATTTCTCCATCGAATCTGAGTGAGATCCTTGCTGGGTAGAGTAACCTTGGTTGTAGGTTTTTCCCTTTCATCACTTTAAATATATCCTGCCACTCCCTTCTGGCTTGCAGAGTTTCTGCTGAAAGATCAGTTGTTAACCTTATGGAGATTCCCTTGTATGTTGTTTGTTGTTTTTCCCTTGCTGCTTTTAATATTCTTTTTATTTAATTTTTGATAGTTTGATAAATATGTGTCTTGGTGTGTTTCTCCTTGCATTTATCCTGTGTGGGACTCTCTGCACTTCCTGGGCTTGATTGACTATTTCCTTTCCCATGTTAGGGAAGTTTTCAACTACAATCTCTTAAAATATTTTCTCAGACCATTTCTTTTTCTCTTCTTTTTCTGGGCCCCCTGTAATTCGAATGTTGTTGAAATTAATGTTGTCCCAGAGGTCTCTGAGGCTGTCCTCAATTCTTTTCATCCTTTTTTCTTTATTCTGCTCTGTGGTAGTTATATCCACTATTTTATGTTCCAGGTCACTTATCCATTCTTCTGCCTCAGTTATTCTGCTATTGATTCCTTCTAGAGTATTTTTAATTTCATTTATTGTGTTGTCCATCACTGTTTGTTTGCTCTTTAGTTCTTCTAGGTCCTTGTTAAACGTTTCTTGTATTTTCTGCATTCTATCTCCAAGATTTAGGATCATCTTTACTATCATTACTCTGAATTCTGTTTCAGGTAGACTGCCTATTCCTCTTCATTTGTTTGGTCTGGTGGGTTTTTACCTTGCTCCTTCATCTGCTGTGTGTTTCTGTGTCTTCTCATTTTGCTTAACTTACTGTGTTTGGGGTCTCCTTTTTGCAGGCTGCAGGTTCATAGTTCCCGTTGTTTTTGGTGTCTGCCCCCAGTGGCTAAGTTTGGTTCAGTGGGTTGTGTAGGCTTCCTGGTGGAGGGTACTGGTGCCTGTGTTCTGGTGGGTGGGGCTGGATCTTGTCTTTTTGGTGGGCAGGGCTCCGTCTGGTGGTGTTTGTTGGGGTGCCTGTGAACTTAGTATGATTTTAGGCAGCCTCTGCTAATGGGTGGGATTGTGTTCCTGTCTTGCTAGTTGTTTGGTATGGGGTGTCCAGCACTGGAGCTTGCTGGCCGTTGGGTGGAGCTGGGTCTTAGCGTTGAGACAGAGATCTCTGGGAGAGCTCTCACTGATTGATATTACATGGGGCCAGGAGGTCTCTGGTGGTCCAACGTTCTGAACTTGGCTCTCCCACCTCAGAGGCACAGGCCTGACACCGGGCCGGAGCACCAAGATCCTGTCAGCCACACGGCTTGGCACATGATGAAGACCATGTTGAAGACCTAGTATGACACCAGCCAGGCTGCTTTCTTCACCTGCAGAAACTACTACCAGATCAGTGAGAGACACTGGTCTTGACCACCTTGATGGCAAGGACCACACTTGTGAAAGGATGTCAATCAAAAGGGGACCCAGAGGAGAAGAAAAATCTAAAATTTTTTAAATAAAAATACTCTTCTTAAATGTTTACTACTTAGACTACCTGTAAAGAATCTTGTCAAATTTGGAAAATAGCAAATGACTACTTTATACATGGGTAATGTTTAGCTCTGAGATCCTCAGTGATGATAATGTAGTCACATATCACAATCTACTTTTGGGTTGGTGAACAACATCATTCATTCATCAGTTCATGGACATTTCTAGTTTTGTTCATCAATTTCATTTTAAATTCCCAGGATCTGAATTAACTGTGTGTGTCTGCTTCCAACAGGAGGGTAGTCTTTTTAAAATTATACATGTCAGTGCATCACTTACATAATGTCACATCCTGTTATGCTTCTTCCCACTATGAACTGGCATAACACAACACGACATGAGAGAAATGTATTGACATAGTGCAAGATGTCAAAAAATACGAAATTTTAGCAGATAATATGGTACAGATATTTTGAGTTATCTTAATTCTTCTGAGCAACTTGGTTTACCTTATTAAAGTTGGTTCTTGAAAAAGCTGACAGCAAAATTGTTTGTACTTGATCCCAGAAGACTTCAACTTAAGTTTGGATGTTTAAAATGTTAAGTGATAATGTGGTATAGGGGAAATATTTACATTTAATCATATGGTATTTTTAAAATATTCTACTATAAATAACTCAAACTATCAGAAAATTATGTCGAATTTTGACTTATAATGGAGTAAGGTCATGGTTTCATGGGACAAGAGCACTAACACAGAAGGAATAATTTTAATGTGCTGTACAACCAAAAGTCAGGATTTGCAAATCAAAATTCTAACAATGACCAAGGGGTCAAAGTAAACAAATGATAGAGGGAAGCTGGGCTAGGATAGAGATGGACAGGGCAATGTGTGCCTCATAGTGTTCAGCTCCAGCCATTGTTGTCTTATGGAAAAATGTGAGTCTATTGTCCCAGATCTTCTTGCTCTTCAGGAGAAGATTTTCTATGTGTGAAATATATTGGTTTTTGAATGCTGGCAAGTAATTTATAGTTTTAAAACATGAACAGGTTAAACAAAACATACCTGTGTGCAGAGAGAGCTGGTCGGGCTACAGCGCCCCCTCTAGAGTCTTAAATGCTAATACATATGCCCAATAATTATTGTGTTCATGGTTGACTCAAGGAGCTCAGCTGCTGGAAATTCAATACCGTACAAGCTAGAGAGGAGCACATGTTCAAGAGCAAATGTCTAATTTTTGACTAGGCTAACTTTGCTCCATGACTCTCAGCATTTACAAGCCACCCTCCAGCCTGCTGCTGACACAGAATACTGTTAACTGCAGATAAAGTGTAAACATTCCCACTGAAGAGTAGAAGCTTAACCTAAAAGGAATTTTTATACTCATATGTTCCAAAATGTGTTGTGAACCCAGAATATCCAGCTAAAGTTTATAATTACTTTCCCCACTGATTCCATTAAGGGGCCTGGGGACAATAGAGCTGGGAAAGAAGAATGGGTGGCTATTTGAATTCACAAAAACTTTGAAATATAAATTTTTAATCCAGTTTTGTTACTTTCAAAGATAGCACAGTTTTGTTGACTGCAATCACAATGACATTTACTGATGAACTATTACATACCAAGTGCCAGAAAGGGCTAAGCACATAAAAATGAGGAAAGCCTTGTCTAGTAGATGAGAAGAGTTTTGCAAACAAATCATTATAATAGTACAGTGTGATTCATGCTATAAAAGAGGAAGGAACAAAGTATACCTCCCTAGAAGAGAGAGTGATCAAATCCAACTGGGCATGGAAGATGAACCTTTTGCCAAAGAGGAGACACTTGAGCAGGTCTGAACCCAAAAACTGAAATAGTTTGGCCAGCGAAGAGAATTACAAATAATTAAATATAGAGACAGCATGGGGCTCAAGGATGTTGGAAAGGAGAGAGCAGCAAGTTATAGGTCATCCTAAGAGTTTGGGCTTAACTTTTGGCAATGAAAAACTATTGAAGGCTTTTAAGCAGAGAAGTCCAGCAGATCAAATCTTTGTTTTAGAAAGATCACTGAGAACACTGTGTAGGGATAGAAGCAGGTGGGACTCAGAGACAGGGAAATGAGCTAAGAAGCTGTATCAATAATCCATGAAAGAATCATGAAGGCTGAACATTTTTAATAAGCAAAACTAAGAAAAGGAAAATAATAATTCTTAGTACACATTATATGAAGTATAATAAACATAACTGTACTTTTACTTTTAACTTTTTAGACCAAAGTAATCATGTATATTTTGTCTAAATTGCCACAAAATGCAATGTTAGAACTTAAGTTCATAAACAATAACCAATGACTGAAATCATATCAATAAAAGTCTATGTTAATGAAGAAAAATTACAGATTCTAATCTCAAGCTAAATTTTTTTGTCGGATTCTCTTGATGCTTATTCAAAGAAGTTATTTGTTTAAATGCAGTTTTATTCCTTTACTAGAGTTGGTAGAGCGTAGAAATGTCATGTTGCTTGTCTCAGTCTGGGTTCCCCGAGAGCAGAGTCTGAGGTTGAGGGCTCATAGGCTCCTACTTTATCATGGAGAGCAACCCTGGGAGCAGGAGTGAGGGACAAGGGGAAGGAGAAAAAGCCCTAACAAAGACTTGAGGATGTGTTTCAAGTTCAGCACTGCTAATTGCAACTGAGTGTTCCAACATCCTAGAAACTCTCTACGCAGCTTCTCAGAACAGCTGTTGGAGGAAGCAAAAGGGGGAACTTTTCTACAAGCTCCCACCTTCCATGGGTTTTAACCCTGGCTTAATGTTGCCTAATTAACTCCCTGCACATTTCCCAGTTCCACATGTGTAGATCCCCAGCACCAAGCTGGTCATGCAGTTCCCCACACCTGTCAGTCAACACTTGTGTGGAAGGTGAGAGGTCCACAGGGGCACCAGGTAAGTGCTGTCAGATTGCACTTGCATGGTGTCAATCAGAGCCCACTTAGAGCTGCCTGCTTCTGTAGGGGCTGGGACAAGACAGATGAGACCAATGGTTTCTCAAGCGGGGTCCACCAGGTATATGATACTAAGCCTGACTTCTGAAAGAAACTTATACAATCAGAATAATACATGAAAATGAAAACAACCTTCATTAATCACTCTATAATCAGAACTTTTCACTAAGAATTTATCTTTGAGACAAGAGATGTAAGCACAAGTACAATTATTTGTTTACAGTTCTCACCCACTCAGTAATTTGCTTTTGGTCTTAACCATGCTATATGCCAGTATTTCAATTCATTTACTGTAATTCTCTGATCCTACCACCCTTTCAGGTCTCTAACTTCCCTCATGTCCTCCTCCCTTCCCACCTTGGATTCCATGCTTCATTGTGATAATTATTCACTTGCATATATCAACTCCCTCACCTTTCTTTCTAGGACCTTGTGAAACAACAGAAGGAAGCAGAAAAGAATTTCGACAGGCTCTCCCGCCACATTCTCACACCTTCCTGCAGCTGGCGCCTACTTCTGCCTTCCCTTCTGTTTCCCTGGGTGGCTTGCCTGTTCCTATGAGGGCCCTCCCCCTCCATCTCGTCCTTGGTTCCATCTCCTCTTGCTCACTAAGAGACATTGCTCCACTGTCTGTCTTCTCTTTCTCCTCTATCATCAATTTTCCTTCTCTATTGGATCAGTGTTCAGAATGCAGTTACTAGGATGTTCTGATCTTTAAAATACCCTCTCTTGACCACATGTAGCCTAGGAGACCATAGCCTACTAGCTAACAAGCAATCTCTCTGCTCCCCTTTGTAGTATTCCTCTTTAGCTTCTTCTATCATTCTCCCTTGAACCTCCTGCCAGATGACTTCTATCCCCACCTCTCCATCTTCACTTGTCAAGATCGTTAATGATTATCACACTGATGAACGCAACGGTCATTTACCAG
Source organism: Aethalodelphis obliquidens (assembly GCF_003676395.1). Lineage (NCBI taxonomy): Eukaryota > Metazoa > Chordata > Mammalia > Artiodactyla > Delphinidae > Aethalodelphis > Aethalodelphis obliquidens. Next base: position 42,743,892 of record NW_020837948.1, on the reverse strand, counting down.
TTCTCATCTTAAGTATCAACAACATTTGATACAGATGATCTCTTTAAGCTTTTTTCCAGCTTTGTTTCTGGGGAAATATTCTGTCTATCTCACTGTCTATTCCTTCTCATTCTCTTTGTTGATGCTTCTACATCTCACCAAACTCTAAACCTGAGAGCCTCGAGCCTCAATTTTGTGACTGCTTTTCTCTACATACACTTGGGATTTAGATAACCACCTCCAGTTCCCGGAGCTATAAATGTCATCTATTCCCTGGATACCATCTAATCCAGACTCTCTCTAAACCATCCCAATTTCAATACCAAAATTTGCTTCTTCTCACACATTAAAATCTTAGAACCACATATGAATTCTCTTCTTTTTACTCCATTACTCAATCTCTGATCAAGTTCTTTTAGACCCTTATTTGCAGTAATAATAGTGATAAAAACTAAGACATATATATGCAATGTCTTGAACGTATTTCATCATTTCCATTCCTACTAACCTTACCCTTATTAGGACCCTTTTTTTTTTTTTTTTGGTTGTGTTGGATCTTCGTTGCTGCACATGGGCTTTCTCTAATTGCGGCGAGCGGGGGCTACTCTTTGTTGCGGTGCACGGGCTTCTCATTGTGGTGGCTTCTCTTGTTGCAGAGCACAGGCTCTAAGCACGTGGGTTAGTAGTTGCAGCACGTGGGCTCAGTAGTTGTGGCTCACGGGCTCTAGAGCACAGGCTCAGTAGTTGTGGCTCATGGGCTCTAGAGTGCAGGCTCAGTAGTTGTGGCACACAGGCTTAGTAGTTGTGGCTCGTGGGCTCTAGAACACAGGCTCAGTAGTTGTGGCTCACGGGCTCTAGAGTGCAGGCTCAGTAGTTGTGGAGCACAGGCTTAGTTGCTCCATGGCATGTGGGATCATCCCAGACCAGGGCTCAAACCTGAGTCCCCTGCATTGGCAGGAGGATTCCTAACCACTGCGCCACCAGGGAAGCCCATTAGGACCTAGTGTAATTAAATTACTAAAACAATTTTATTTCCTCCAGTTTTCCTTCCTCATTCACTTCCAATTCATTCTTCCATACCCTATAAAATAAATGTTTTGACTCTTGCCATAGTTTTCAAATGTTCATTATAATTTATATGAACTATTGATGGGCCAGAGATGCACATGTACTTCCAACTTACAGTCTAAATATCACTGATAGTTTATTTTTCTTACGGATCATGAACCATTGATTGTAAAGATAAAAATAACCAGCTTGAAGGTCTCCTGGTACCTCCACATTGGTCAGATAATTTTGGCATAGGCTGTAGTAGCAGTCAATTCCAAAATCTTAGTGTTTTCAGGCAAAAATTAGAATTTTGGAGAACTTGTATCTGCCCCTGAGCTTGATGACTTCCCAGTACTTAAAAACTCTTCTGATGAGATAAGCAGTGGTATTAACAAATGTGATCCTTAGATATTGTCTAATGAAATGTGTCAACATATGGAAGACCTGCAAAGTTAGTTTACAAATATTTTTCAAGTGATTGAGGCATAATGTTACAAAACCATGCATGAGTGAAAGAGTCAAACTGCAAGACAGGCCAATGGATTTTAATGAAGCAGAGTACAAAAAGTTCATTAACATCATTTCAGACTCCTCACTGAAACATGTTAAGAGACTACCACTTGTCAAGGTCAAAGCAGAATATCGACAACTCTCCAAAAGGCTATTAAAATACTCTTCCCTTTTCCAACTACCTATCTAAGGTCAGACATTTTTCATGTACTTTAACCAAAACAGCATAACACAACAAAGTGAATGTAGAGGCAGACAAAAAAATTCAGCTGTCTTCTGACATTAAAGACATTTGGAAAACTGTAAACTATGCCGCTCTTCTCACTAAATTTTGAAGGCGTTTGGAAAATATACTTATTTTTCACAAAATACATGTTATTTTTAACATCGGCTTACTACTATTTTTTAATTAATTACTAAATTTTCTTTAGTTTCTCTATTTTAATCTCTACTATAGTAAGTATCGATAGACACAACCCACATAAAAAAAGCTAGACAGCATTCTCACTACTTAATAGTGTTAAGGAGGCCTGACACTATAAAGTCTGCAAATTATTGGTCTAAGCCTCCGACTTCCTTTTCTTCCTGTACTTTTTGTCCCTGCAGACAAAGGGGCTCTTTTTGTTGCCTGAACTAAACCTTTTCCTGTCAGTATATTAAATACTGTTTATTTATTTATTTGGTTATTTAGTTGTTGGTTGTTTCTTCAGAGTCCAGTCATTTTATTAAGCTCTATATTAACTCTAACAGTTTTTCAATCGATTCTTCTGCTCTTTATGTGTACAGTAACATCACTGGAAAATATGAAAACTGAATCTCCTTTCTAAACTAGAGCTCCATTCTTATTCATGTTACTACTTCCTAAACAATATTAAATAATAGCATTGTAGGAATAAGATGACAATGATTGCTAATTTTATTAAGAATATCTCCAGTGTTTCTCCACAAAGTAAGATGGTGACAGCTGGTAATGCAAAGGCTTTACAATCTTAACAAAGTATGCTTCTGATCCTGGTTTGATAAGAATTTGACCAGAAGAGATTTTAGATTTAATTAGATTCTTTTGGGGTTTGATAAACAGAGAAGTGGCCCCAAAGATGTCTACATTCTAATCCCCAAAACCTGTTACTGTGTTACCTTACATATAGTGAAACATACTTTGCAGATGCGATTAAGGGCCTTGATATGGGGAAATTATCCCAGATTATCCAGGTGGCCTCAGGGTAATCACAAGGGTCCATGTAAGAGGAAAGGCAAGAGGGTCAGAGTCAGTAAAGATGTGATGACAGAAGAAGTTGGAAGGATAAGAGGAAGGGGACATGAGCCAAGGAAAGCAGGTGGCCTCTACAAGCTGGAAAAGCATAAAAATGGATTCTTCCCTAGAGCCTCCAGAAGGAATGCAGCCCTGTCAACACTTTGATTTTAGGGCTCCTGATCTCCCAAACTGTAAGATAATAAATTCGTGTTGTTTCAAGACATTGAGTTTGTGGTAATTTGTTACAAAAGCAATAGGAAACTAATGTATTAGGCATCGTTCATAATGATCATATTACTTTTATTCTGCAACCTATGATGTAATGTTCAAATTAATATGTCAAATCATAATGAATTATTTTATTTGAGGATGAAAAACTAGTTTTGGTTATGGTGTTTCATTATTTAAATATGCTCCTATTTTTTATTTTCTGATATTTATTTAGTATATTTTCATCCATGTATTACAGTAATGACATTAATCTGTAGTTTTCACTGCTGTGCTAACTTTGTCATACTTTGTTATCAAAGCTTACTACCTTCATAAAATGACTTGAAATGTTCTCTTTTTATGCTCTCAATCTACTTAAACACTATGGGAATTTTTAATCAGTGCACTTTGAAGACACAAAAGTTAAAACTTGAATTTACTTTTTAATTTTTTTAACAGTTGTAGGCCTACTTAAATTTAAATTTTCCACCTCTTTTCAGACCAATTTTGTTAACTTATACCTTGTCAGGAACTTACGTATTCATTGAGATTTTTAAGTTTATTAGCATAGAGTGGTGTGCAAAATTTTCTTAAAATGTTTAAACTCTCCCATTTACTGATATATCCCCCCCTTATAAACTATAAATGTCTACATTTAATGTTCCATTTATTTTGTTCTTGTTTGGGTATTCCAGAAGTTTTTCTATTAGTTATTCTTCCTTTTTTGCTGTTCTTTCCTAAAAAAATAATAAATCAGTGATTGAATCATATTCTTTCTCCTGAGTTTCTTATGTTTGCTTTGTTGTTTTTCTTCCAACTTTTTGGGTTAAATATTAATTGATTTTCATTCTTTGTTGTTTAATAAACAAGGAACTCCAGACTATAAATCTGCCTTCAAACCATGACTTTGGAAATATCACAGTGGTTTTAATTTAGAAAGTGCTCCTTATCTCTCTAAATATGCTAGCTAAAATCTGTAGTGTTACTTTAATCCAAGAACTCTTTGGCAAAATGCTTTATTTTGCTTTTAATATCTAACTAGTGTGAATTTTTTGTTTAGATGTGCAATTAGGTTTTTATTTTATTGCAATGCCATTAAAATACACAGCTTACACAGTTTCTACTCCTGGTTTTTAATTATGATTTTGACCGTGTGTGTTTGGCATATGATCACTTTTTGTAAGTGTTTGAGGCATTTCTAAAGAAAATATTGTTCCTTTAGAATATAGAGTTTTATATAGATACATTTAAATTTTATAAAATTTTAGTATAAATATATATACATGCCACATATCATGTATGTAAAAATATAAATATAGATATAATTATTATGTTAACTCCATATTTTCAAGTCCGTTCAGTCCTTATTTATTTTTTAGTTTTGATTTGTCAAAGACTAAGAATAGTATGTGATAAAGTATCCCATTACAATTGTGTTTCTGTCAGTTTCTCCATGTATTTCTAACAGTTTATGCAGTAGATAATTTATCTTTTCAGTCACATAATGTTTTATAACTGTTATAACTTTATTGTGGACATTAGCTTTTATCAAAATAAAAACGTGACATTATATGGTTTTTATTCGTGAATTCTATTTTGTATTAAAGTAATATTGCTTCCTCTGGGTTTGGTTTTCTTTTTTTTGGTAAGTCTGATGTATGTTTGTCTTTAACTTTATATTTAACATTCTTTTTCATGTTGTTTTACATATGGTCCAAAAATATTTGGAGAAGTCTGTAGCCAGCCTAACTTTTGTTTTTTATAAGTAACATGATTTTCCTGCTAACATGTCTGATAATTTTGCTGTATTTTTAGAATATAATAATTTCACCAATATGTGTAGTAAAATTAATATTTCTCAGATTTCATGAGCTATTTCTATATTTTTAAAAGTCACTCTATCTTTTGCTAATGAATCTTCTTCTGTTACATCTTTGCTTATTACTTTTGTTCATCTACTCTGTTCTCACTTTCTATATATGTAGATTGTATCATATAGCTCTGTCCATATTACTAAATGTTTTATTATTTTCAATTATTTATACTTTTCCTGAAATTGTAATATTTCATCACATCTATTTATTTTTTATTTTGTTAATTTGATTTTCTTTCTGTCAATTTTTTTATAGCCTGCTTCCCTTGAAGTTACTAATTTAACAGTTCTGTTTATCATACCTATACAATACTTCTGTATCTTAATTTTGTTTTATCTTCATAATTGCCTGTTAAAACCTAATGAATGTTTTTTGAATCTCATTGGAAACAGAAATTTTCTAAAATTTTTCTGCTTTTCTGAACACAGATGTACTACAGAGAATATATCCTCTATCCTCTGATTCTACTGGGCAGTTCCCTGCTTTTGATCAAGTAACTGCTTATTACATTGTTGCCTCAGGCAGTAATCCATTCAATACCAGCCTTCTGAGGGAAGGAGCCCCAGTGTCATGGTCTCATGTATGATTTGGCCATCCTTCCCACAGCCTGACTTCATCTTTTTAGGACTCTGAAAGATGAAAAATAACGTGTTGGGCAGACCTTAGAATACTGGTAATACCAGACCAAGACAATAAAATGTTCAAAGGAATGGAGATAATATTTGACCAAGATGTCACACTGAGTACACATATCTTTTTTTCCCTTCCTGCTTAAAGTCCTTGGAATGACAAAAATTATACTTTTAAAGTACATTAATGTACATCAGTGAAAATGAAAGTGCCATTAGTAAACTAGAATATTTCAGGAATTACTGAAAAACAGACCATAATTAATCACATAAGCAAAAGAGAAAAGCAATCCCAGGAATGCTCTGGGCTCAGCAAGAAAGGTGCACAGAAAATCATTAGGTTGATTGCCCATTGCCCAGAACAGTAGGCAGCAGAGGTCTTTTCCTGGAAGCCGCAGCTAATGCAATAAATACTAAATATTAGGTCTGGAAAGGCAATGTTTTGGCAGATAGCTAGCAAAACCAGGAAGAATAAGAATCCCTAATTCCTAGAAGTACCTGTGCACACCATACAACAGTATGTACGATCTCTCCCCTAGAATAAGCAGAGACTGTCTATAGATTGTGAACGAGAATATTTAAACACAAAGAAGAGGCAAAAGATAATAATCACCAAATATTTGAGGAAATTATCAGCATGATAAAGACAACAAATTAAATAAAAAATTAACAGCTGAGAAATTAAAGTTTGCCTAACAGAGCAAACATTTCAAATATTTATACTTGATATATTTAGAGAACTTCAAAAGGATACTTCATACACAAAAATAGAAACAATTAATGATCTTAAAACTTTAAATATGATTGTCAAAAAAATTAAGTGGTAATTTTGAAAGCTAAATGAAATGAAAACACAGCCACAGAATGAATTCACAAACTGAAAGAAGAACCTGAAAGATTCTTCCAAAACATGATACAAAAGAATAAAATATTGATTACACTGTACAAAATAAATCTAAGACATATTGATAATAGAATTATAAACTCCAACATCCATTACACTAGATTTATGAAAAGAGTAACAAGCACAATGAAGGAAAGAAAATCATCAAAAAATTATAGAAGAAAATTTCCCAGAGCTAAAAAAAGATGCATGCCTTTGGGCCTAACTAGGGCTCAACAGAATCAAAGAAAAAAGATACTCATAAAGATAAATCATAGTAGAGTTTTAAAACTCCAAAGAAAGGGAAAATCCTAAAGTTTTCACGGGGAAGTAAATAGGTGACCTATGGAGGAATAAGACGCAGTATATTTGTATCAAGTTTCTCAGCAACAACTTATTCTAGAAGACAATGGAGCAATGCTGTCAGAGAACCAGAAGGACATTTGTTTAAATCTAATTCTTGACCCAGCTATAGTTTTAATCAATTATAAAGAGACAATAACAGCATATTCAGAAAAGCAAAGACTCAACTTTTACCCCTCTCACATCCTTTCTAAAAATAACTACGTAAGAATATTCTGTTTTATACCAGTGAAAAGGATTAGAAAATGACTTGAAATGTTTTAAGAAGTAGTGGAAAATCTGAACAGAATAATTATTGTAGAAGAAAATGTTAAAGTTTATTCCTAAAATGGTATCAAACCCAGATGATTTTATGGAAAAATCATAGTAAACAATTCCCAGAACAAATAATCCCCATGAGCATAGAAAAACAGGGAAATGTGGAAGTCTGCCCAACATATTTTTGAAGGCTAGAAAAATTCTGATAGCACAAATTGGACAAGGATAAGACAAGATAAAATTGTAGTCCAATTTTGCTTATTATATAAATTCAAGATATTAATAAATGAATCCCATAGTCCAGCCACAAAATAAAATATTGCTATCAAATATACTATCATAGAAATGAAAGCCTGATGTAACCCTAGGAAATTTATTACAGTAATTCAGTATAAGAAGTAGATTAAAGGAAGAAAATGATATTATAACCCCAACAGATGCCAAGAATTTTCAATAAAATTCAACCCCATTACTGACTTGAAGTGGTGATTAAATTCTTCTGCCACTCTGAATCCTATCATCCCCAATGAAAATAATAAGTCTATTTTTATTGGGGCATCACCTACCATGACCCCCACTTACAGAGGACAGTCACTACTGATTTTCTAAAGTTAGTAATCCTTCAACAATGTATTTCTCAATGCCTCAGTGAAGAGAATGTTCCCTGGGCCTTCTTGAGAAACATAATTATAGAATGAGTAAACAGGTTATACAAACTTCAACATTTCTAACTATCCAATTATTTTTATTCCTTCTTCTATATAATATCAAAGATTTTCTGGTATCTCAGATGCATTTAATGCAGGCCACCACAGAGAACAGATTTCAATTATCAGAGCAGGACTTTAGAACCATTCCCTGCTACATTGCATATGTCAACTGAAAAAAAAATACACAATCTAAAAGTTAAGAATTATGTTTTATATTTGTAAGTCCCATGTGCTTTGCTTTGTGGTTATTTGGTACCATCCTATGACCAGAAGCAAAACTGTACTGAGAGACCTGAACATCTCCTTACCCTTAAACATTTGCATCCCCTATAGTATTTAGAATACTATCTTGTACATACTAAATGTTATTCTTTTTGTATGAACATTAACAAATAAAAAGTTTGAGCCACATCTCAAACATAGAAACTAAACTTTTAAAAGAGTTTTAAGAAACAAATATTTCAATTTAAAAAATTTATTTATTTAACTTTATTTTAACCCAACAGACAAATGGGGAGGCATGTGTTTTTTTCATTTAATTACATTTTAAGACCTGGGTCAACTTTTCCTCTGCACTTGGGACCTTCCCATTTTTCAACAAGCTAAGCTCTTTGTCATTGTACTAGCTGCTTTGTAAGAGCTATAACGTATAAAAAGAGAGATATAGAGTGGAACCCTAGACACCTGGAAAAGCTAATGCCTAATTCCTCAACATCCACAATTGTGAGCTGTGTAGCTGCCATTGCAGAAAAGTACATTTTCCATTATCAGAAATAATGAACCAGATTTCCCCACTACCCACTCAAGTAGAGTAACACATCTGAGGCTTTCTGGTAGAAATTAACAAACCCAGTAGCACTCCAGTGTCCTAGAATCCTTAATGAATATCCCTAAACACTTTACCTAACGCTGAGAGGACACATCAGCACTATGGGGAAAAAAGAAGCCCATAATTACTTAGCTTTTTATTTAAATCATCTTATAAATTGTTTAGTCTCTCCTCATATAATTTGGAGTATAGACTTTTTTTATTCCTGAACGTGTCCTGGTGTGAGAGACATCACATGTCTTGACACATGTTGTTGGAGGGGTGGGGAAGGATTGGTGTTTAAAAACTATCCCTGTGCCCAGTGGCTCAAGTGCCCTATAAGTAATGAATCTTTACTTTAGTGGAGCCAACTTATATGTCAGCGGCCACCCACCCAGCTATGGTCTATCAAATGCTAATGGAAAATTATAACGAGCGTTTGAATGGCTAGAGCTCAGCAGATAAGAAATCACTGTATATTTAGAGTCATTTTACAAACTGCCTCTATCTTCAGAAAATTAGGCTTGCACTTTCCTTTCTATCATCCCATTTTTTTTTCAACTTAGTTGTGAAGTTACAGGGCAGAATCTGATTCATACACTAATGTCTCTTTGTTCTTGGTTCTACTGCTTTCACAAAAATGCTGTAGGCAGTTCACTAGAATGACTAATTTACTGGAGAAGTTATCAGAGTCCATTCAGTTGCAACTATAAAATAATTCAAGTAAGACAATGGTGCCTGCTAGCACTCCATGGGGAAGGTTTGTCCGTTCAACTATTTGATTCACCCCAACATATTCATCTGTGAAGTTAAAAATCTCATCTAGAATGCCCTGTTCATGATCAATTTGTCATTCCTGTCGTAAATTAAGTGATGAAAATAGAAGAGTTTTTTTTAAGGTAAAGCAAAGTCAAAATATGTTTTACACCACTCAACTGAATTTTGCATCACGGAATTTAAATATTTTAAATACTATTTATATTATAATATTTAGAAGCAAAATCGCCTTCCCTGAATTAGTTTCAAAAGTTCTTGCTGCATTGCTCTGGTGGGTGTGGAATATTTAAGAATCCATGTATATATACTGGGTTAGCCATTTTTAATTTTTTAAAGATGTTATCCATCATGAGCATAATAAGAAATATCAATAAATTTAGGCTTAGAATGTAAATATAATAAAATTATAGAAATTGTCATGTTTGCCATTACTAAAACAGTGCCAAGTCACCCAGATGCATGCACTTTCAATGGGTTCTGTTAGATAAAACTATGTATTACAGTAACTCACTCTATACAAATTTCTTCTAGTACTGAACTCTCAAACATTTTATAACTGATTTTATCCATATTGAACTAGAGAAAGTTTAGTCTTCAAACAGCCATTCAATATTCAGAAGTATTGTTTCCCTATAGTATGAAAGGTAAAGGACTGGAATTAGATTATATAAATAGTAATAGTACTTATCAACACATTAAAATTTTCAGCCTGGGCTTCCCTGGCGGCACAGTGGTTGGGAATCCGCCTGCCAATGCAGGGGACATGCGTTCGATCCCTGGTCCAGGAGTATCCCACATGCCGCAGAGCAACAAAGCCCGTGCACCACAACTACTGAGCCTGCACTCCCCAAAAAGAAAAGCCACCGCAATGAGAAGCCCGCACACCGTAATGAAGAGTAGCCCCCGCTCTCCACAACTAGAGAAAGCCTGCGCACAGCAATGAAGACCCAATGCAGCCAAAAATAAATAAATTAAAAATAAATAAATTAAAAAAAAAACTTTCAGCCTCTATCTTTCCAGAAAACTGCTACTCAAAACCAAATGAAGTAGTCAGAAAACAGAAGACCAGAATGAAAACAGATACAATAGAAGAATACGAAGACTAGAAATGTAACAGCATACAATGCTTCCTGTCTCAAAACTTTTAGTATTGTTTATGTTGTTCCTCCCCTTAGTATTGATATAATAGGGTCCATGCGTATAGGATTGGGACGGATTAAACAGAAACATTGGAAAGAGCTCAGAAATGTCAGCCCAAAGTCAAGAAAATATGATTCCATAAAATGCCCTCATGCCCTCAGCCCTGTCCCTAAATCCAAATTCACCTCTTAGTCTTCTCCCACCTCACCTATTCTTTGTAAAACTATTGAACTATTTTAAATTCCCTAAACATGACAGGCCTTCTCACATCTCCTTGCCTTTAGGAATAATGTTTCCTCTTCCCTGCTTCTATAAATTTCTGTTTGACTACGTTTTAGCCCAAATATAACTTCCTCTGGGAATCTTTCTCTTACTGCCCCAGAAAACCTAGATTCTCTTTCCTTTATGTTCCCACCATGTGTTATAGAAGGTACATTATTAGAAATGTTCTCATTTTACTCATTTTACCATAATCGTGTGCGTATATTCCTCCCCACTAAGCACTTTTTTGAGAGCAAGAATTATATCTGATTCATTTTTATATTGCTAACATTTATTATAGTGCCTGGCACACTGCGGATGATCGATAGTTTTTTTAAAGAATAAAATGAGGGAATTAAAATAACATTATGAATGCTGCCTAAAATTTCATGAAAAATGTTTTGAAGTGGGAAATAAGAAAGTATATATTTACATAAATGGGGTTTTTATGAGTATTTCTAAGTGGGAACTTCAGAATGGCAACTCTAGAAACCACAGTTGTCGTGAGACCAAATTCAATACGTGGAGATAATCTGCAGATAGTAAGAAAAAGGACTCAATACTGACCCATACGGAGTACCACTTTTTACAAATTTTACAGGTGAGTAAAGGAAAAAGATTCGACCACAAAGGTAAGAATGAAGCCAGGAGAATGTCCTGGACACCGAGTGAAGAGTCCTTCATGAGGGAGGGAATGGTCACCTTAGTGAAATCCTGCTAAGAAGCAGAGCAAAATTAGTACATTAAAGTGTCCCCTGGATTGGACAATAGGGAGGCTTTTGGTAACCTTGACAAGAGTAATTTGTTTTCAGTGGTGCGATTAAAAAACTCAGAGTAGCTTAAAGATTTGAATGTGAGGAAGTGCAGACAGAACCCACAGTTAAGTAGTTTGAGAAGTTTGGTTGAGAAAAAGGAGAGAGAAATGGGAAGGGGCCAGCTGAAAGGGATATGGGGTGAAGAAAGAACTGTTTTTAGCACAGAAGATATGAATGATCCATTCGACAGGGAAAGATTGAGTTATCCCTTCTCTCCTGCAATGTCAGAGAGAAAAGGCTATTAGCATTTGGGAGGAGATGGGATCCAGAGCACAAGTAGAGGTTGTGGCCATTGTTCAGAGGAGGTTCACTCTATCCATTAAAGAGGCAAGAAGGAGTAGATGGGTGTGGAAGCAAGGAGGGTCCTAGATATGGTAGCAGGAAGATGACAGCTAATTTCATCCCAAAGCTCACAGTCACATTCTTTAGGTCATGCTGAAAGAACACAGTTTACATCTCTGTCAGTCAGGGTAAGCTGTGTTTTACAGGGGTAAAAGAGAGTTGCAAAACACCAAAGGCCAGCAGTAACAAAAGTGTGTCTCTCATGCACAGTATTGTGTATATCACAAGTCAGCCGTAGCTTGGCTCTACTTTGCCCTTTATCTGGAACTTTGCTGACTGTCATGCAGAGGGAAAGAGAATAAGCAAACTATGCCCTGGCTCTTAAAGCTTCAGCTTGAAGTGACACCTCACTTCTGCTCATATTTCCTTGGCCAAACCACACCAAAAGGCCAGGCCTGCACTCAACAGGGCAAAGATATAGGAAGACACTGACGAGAAAGCCATGGAACATGGGTGAAGAGTGATAGAATCTACAAGTCTTATAGATAGTTCATTCCTATCTTTCAGTTTAAAAATCAGAGGTAAAGCTAATATCCCCAGTCATGGATATTTTTTATCCTAAAAAATTCACTGGCCTAGTGCCACCTCCTAAACTGTCATTCCAGCTGTAACTCTAGTCTCCCCTTCGGTAGATGGTCACAGGTGATTTCTGCCATTCACTCATTCACCAAGTATTTACTATTTGCTAGTTATATCAACGTTATTAATATCCACCCCGCTACAAAGTTGCTGTACTTTGCATATGACAAACGGATAAAATATATGCTTTATGATAATGTAGCTAAATATCTCCTAGATTTGAGAAAACTACGAGAAACATTACATATGAAATATGGATGTTGACGGTATTTTATGACAATTAAATGGGTTTTCTCTTTCTTGGAGAAGGAAGAAATGCTTATCAGAAAGTCTATCCCTTGAAATTGTGCCTGACTTGTACCATTTTTATTCAAAACATTTTTATTCATAACCAGTAGGAAAAAAATTTAACTTTATTAATTAATTAAATGATTGCATAGGATGGATTCATTGGGGAAACATTCTGCTAAGGTTCGAAATGCAGACAGATAATTTTAACTCGTAGAATTCAATGACAGATAAGAGAAAGAAACCAAGGTTGAACTAGCTCATCTATAAATGAAAAAAATATAAGGCTTCCATAAATTAAAGCACCATCATTGGTAACTGACCAGCACAGCAACAAGACAGCAGAAAAATTTTCTAGCAAATATGGTTTACCCTTTAAACAAAGTTCTTCATGGTATTTTCCTATATTTAAAAGGATTCCTGTCCAGGGCATATTGCTACTTTGTATTCCTCTTGATATTTTCATTTAAAAGAGAGCCGCTGTGCAAAATAATGTCCTTGTCTGTCCCTTCCTCATACAAACCTCCAATCAAATTTAATAAAGCTAGTTTGATACAATGCCAGCCTACACTTGGTTTACCCTTGGTCGACTTTAATAGGGTCAAAAATATTTTCGCATTGGCAGTGTATGCATTAATCATTTTTCCAGAGGATTTAGAAAATTGGAAGAGACAAGGCCAAGCAAAATTTTAAATTAATTGGGCCTACCCCAGCCTTCCAGGGTCACCTTGTGGCAGTTGTCCCACATTTTCCAGGTCACGGAGTTCCTGTGTTTCCTACAGCTGCCACGACGAGAGATCCATGCTGTGGGCGCACAAAGGTGAAAGAATTTCTCTCAGAAAGTGTGAATTCTCCTACGGCAATCACAACAATTGCAGTTTCCAGATTGTCGCCAGACACCAACCACTTAAATAATGCATGCTCGGGTGACGCCTCCAGTTGTGCATTTTCTAATCGAGTAGTCAGGAAGATTTGCAAACACTCTGTCATTTACCATAAATCCGCTGCCGACTTATAACCACGGAGTAATTAATTTTAGTACTGCTCAGAATTATTAATTTCAGGCAGAAAAATCTGTTTTCACAATTGTTGTATCCCCCATTTTTTTCCTCCACCAATATTCATCAAAAAGGCTGAAACCGTTTTCTTACAGGAGAAGGTTTAATCAGAGTAATGTTATTGAGTAATGTCAATAACATTAACATTAACGTTATTGCTATCTATGTGATAGCAATAATGGATCTGTATTTCTGGTTCCAATCTATAATCATGCACTCACAGTTGTCTGGCTGACTCACCAGAGGAAGTTGACAACATGAAATAAAGGCTTTCATGAACGTATGATACAGTAGTCCTTAAAGACTTACTATGTGATAGGCAACCACTTCACGTTTGCTTCTAATATAAGGGAGCAATGAGCTACATCCTGTGTACAGAAAGTACTTTGTGCCTTTCGAGAAAGACAGCAAATATTTTTCACTTGTTTAAATGATCTTAGCATTTGACAGCAAGAGAGTAAGAATCTTTACAAAGGATAAAAATAACTTGTAGTGGAATACACAGTTCTGAATACACTGGTATGAAAATCTCAGCAATCACGTGTTTATCTAACACACATAGAACGAAAATTGAGCATTAAATATGGTGCATTTTATCTTGGTAAAGCTAAATCTGGCACTCTCTTATTTGATATTAGTTTCCTGCTTAAGCAGCTGCATAACGTCACAAGACTGTCCATATTATAAATATATAATGAGCACGAGAAAATCGGGACAGCTTTGTCTAATAGCCAGATCCCTTCCCATCAGTAGTGGGAACCCATAAGCACAAGGATTGGCAAGTCATCTTCCGTGGAAGTTTTCGTTTCCGTTTTCCACTGCATGAGTGATCAAGAAAAAAAAAAAATGAAGGGAAAGTAAACTAACATCTAGAGATGTAAACATGACTCACTGGCAAGTAAATTCCAGGATGTTTGTGGTTATCTGGGTCTAAACACTGCTGATAATTCTGACTACTCTTGTTTTTAACTGTTTTTTCTCGGGGCGCTTCTTAGTCCACGTGCTTCTTACAGAGACCTCCAACCTTTTGATTACAAACAGTCTGTTAGATGGCAAGGAAGAGATGTCAGTATTAATGAAATTACCTAGTAGGTTGCAAAATGCTCTCAACAAGACCATGACCTAGAGAAAAACTAACGATTTAAGAGCAGGTTTGGGAAAACCTGACATTGTTACCATCTTTGTGCTTTATTTTGGTAATACAGTAGGGTCATTCTGAGATGATGTAGCTACTGTTATATTGAAATTTGAAATTCCTAAAAAGAGATCAAGTCACAGAAACATAAAAAAGATCATCAACACAGGAAAAAAATGTCAGAAGGGTTTTTTGGTGGTTGTTTTTTTTTAATAAGATAAGCCGCCTAAACTTGGGAACCTTGATGTATTTGACACACACTCTTGTGGAGAGCTGAGAAGAGCCTAAAACCTTGCAGCCAGTATGAAGACCAGGCTCAGCAGTATCTGCATCACCTGGGAATATGTTAGGAATGCAGATGGTCAAGCCCCACTCCGACCTACAAATCAGAATCTCCCGTGAACAAGATCTAGGAAATTCAAGGGCCCATCAAACCTGAGAAGCACTTGTCTAAAACATAGCTGTGGAAGGGAAAAAAATGTCACACATACCACACAAATCATTGCTGAGAATCAGCTTTCCGCCTCTATTTCAAGCTAACTAATTTGCGTTCCAGGTCTACGTTTCATTTTTTCCCCCCAAGTTTTCCATACACAAAAATAATGTTGTTCCAAATGCAAATACAGTGAGCATATCTTCAACTTCACATCAGGAGTGGGCCCACTTGAAAGAAGGGAAGTATTGTATACTTAAGTCAAGCAAAGGGGAAAAAAGCTAATATCTCTATAGTGCTATTAAAATTTCTGGGGTCATATTACATGGACTTTCTCATCTCTTCTGATCCAGTCTCTTGTTTACAGTGGTAGATTTGACAAACATGCTTTTGGAACTATAATCTTTTACCTTCTTGGTTACAAGGCAAAGCCCTGAAGCCTCCCAAACTGGTGAAACAAAATCTACCTTTTTTTTTTTTTTTTCAATCCTTAAGTTTCCCAGGCTATGATAAAGGCACATGGGGAAAAACTTAGAAAAAGAAACATTTTTTAACATTTTTTAATCACTGTGATAAATAGTTCAAACACTGTGTAACTAACCCAGAAAAAGAACAGAGTTCAACCCCATTAATTAGTCATTACAAAACTACTGACTTGTACTATAATATCAGTGGAGTTTCTGAAATAAAATATTAGGGAGTTACAACCAGGATATGGAATTAGAATACAGGACTTCAAAACACATGATTTTTTTGATGGAGATATTTTTTACTAAATTGAGCCACCACTGAGCTATTATGTTGCTCAATATTACTCTTCTCTATTAATCACAAACATTTAAACTTTTATTCATGATATTTTGTTGAAAGAAGCACTATGCTGAACTTCACTATATTTTGACAGCAAACTGAATTCTTGTTCACAAGTATAGGATTTGTTTAGCTCCAGGCATCTGTGTTTGGATTACAAGAATTCTGATTGGTTCACTGCCAGGGGCAACCAGAGGTCAAACTGTCCTTTTAAAACTCTCTCTCTCTCTCTCTCTCTGTCTCTCTGCCTCCCCTTCCTTTGTCTCATTAATCGGACTTAACAGATAGAGGAAAAGGCAATGACTTCAAATCTTTTAATTCTTTTTCAAGGATATTTTTAAAAGCACAACTCAGTGTTGGTGTGAGGTCAAGTCGATGTGAATACAGATCACACTGGCACACTTCTGACAGGTGACCTGAAACCTTTCAAACTGACATCTGTCACAGAGACAGACACAAGTTTTTTAGCCTGAAAGCTTGTTTTCCTGACATTTCATTTTTCATCAGATTTTGAGAGAAGGGAAAAAAGATGAACTTGAAAAAGTCTTGCCAGGGGCAGAAAATAAGATCAGATTTTCTGCAGCTGCCTGACTCACCTTTAAAGGTTAGAGGTCTAGCAAAAGTGAACAAAAAAGATCTCAGTTTGATGTTATTGGATAAAAGGACATGTTATTACTTTAAATACATTTCTGAGACTTGCATAACCATTAGGCAGCATTACAGGAGAAATGGAATCAAAGTGAGATTACATATCCATTTTAAATCCCAATTTTAGAGTTTAGTCATGGAGCAAATCAAATCCAACCTCACCTATTCATCTGGCACAAAAGATGAAATCCACAGGTGCATGAATTTTCTTTTTCATGAACTGAATAATTTCCTGCTCCTATGGTATTGAAATGGTCAGTGAAATTTAGGCAAGGTAATGAAATTCTTACTTTGGACTAGAGGGACTTCTACATTAAAATAGTTACATGGTCTATCTTGACTGGAAAACATGAGCAAAACATATGCTATTGAATAATAGAGAAAAGAACCAGGAGTTCAAAAATAACTGGGTTATAGTCTTGGCTCAACTAAAAGTGTGATCCTGGGCAAGTGACATTTCTGTTGCAGTTTTATCACCTGTAAAATGGGAGAAATCAGATCTATCTTGTGGAGTTCCAGTGAGGATGAAATAGGGTAATGTATCTGCATGCTGCCAAACATAAAACAGTGTGTCGAGGCATGGAAACCATACCATGCTCATCTCTTTTTTTTTTTTTATTCCAGTGCTTAATACAATATTTGACATGAAGTTAGCATTCAATAAGTGGTTCTTGATTTTAAATGAAAGGTAGTACTTTTTAACTGAGTTCGGGGAATTTTTCTGTAAGGAACAGCATGGTTGAAGGTTGGGATATGTATTCCTGTAGATCACCTCCAGAAATGGATATAGGGGCAGTAATTTTGGAATTCACCAGGAGACTAAGCACATATTAGACCATATAATTTTTTTTTGCGGTACGCGGGTAGACCATATAATTTTTAAGCCCAAATAATCAGGTAAATTAAACCTACCAGTATATAATTGCCCATATTTTCTAAAATAATGGCTCACATGTTGCTCACTGGCCAGCATCCCCTTGTGTAACAAATGAGGAGTTTTCAGCCATAGTATAGAACCTGAGACGGTACAGAATTTACTAAAGTAATAGGAGCTAAATATCCTGGACCTGGCCAACTAAGTGTAAAAATGTAACTCATCTTGTTAAGTAAACCATCAAAACAGTTTCAAACTGCTATTTATATACTGTCCTGAAAACCCTCCTCCACAAAGACAGACATTGCAGAACATGCTTTACACATTTATGATACTTAATACATGCTGCTTATTATCAAACTGTTAAACAAGTTAAGTAGAAAGTATATAAGGTTAAGACCCGCAGGTCTGAAAATTTGGATGTGACATCATTTTTGTAGGTAAATTGGGGCCCAGAGCTTATGTTCTATAGATAATTCTAACTTTTAATCTTATTTTCGATTCTACTTTTTAGCACACTTCACACTAATACATATAAGTAAATAAAACTAATGTGTATTTCATGTCAGAGAAATCTAGTAGTATATATTTTAGCATATGAAGAAATGAAATGTAGTATTTGTCTGATCCTGTTCTTATTTCAGATTTTTAGTTTCTGTTATTCCATTAAGTAAAATCATAATCACCCTACTACGTTTTGATTCTTGCTTTTAAAAAGAGATTCCACAAAAGTAGTGAAAATAACTTGAATCAATTCTTAAATCTATTTTTTAAACTCCTTAGGGTGTCATATGTTGCTGTTTTGGAGAAGTTGCCTCATTTTTATAGTTCATTATCACTCTGCTTTATTTTCCTGACAAGCCTGAGAAAAACTTTTTTACACAAATTTATTTTACTTTATAAAGCTATGTTCTGCATACTTTGGTTACTCAATAGTTGTTTTGATGATAGTTATTTTAGTGCTGATCACAGAAGAAGGCTGCCTGAGAATGTTAATCTAAACTACCTGGAACCATCAAATTATGGAACCATCTAAAGAACAAGTTTATAAAAATTTCTTCCAGTAAACTTTGTAGTACTTTGGAGACCTCACCAGCTTTACTTGACATTCTAATTTACTTCTTTTAGATTAAAAAAATATATAATAATAATCTGTTTGTATCTTTTAATATCCTTTTTTGCAATTCTTGATGCAATTTCCAATACTAGAATTTCAAAGGGACAAACACATTTTTATTATTTCTGAAATTATGTATAACCTAAAATGTAGAATCTGTACATTTCTGCTTCCTTGACATTATTTATTCACAATTACACAACATTTAGTCACTGGAGTTTACAAGTGCTACTTGATTTCCAAGAACAGGCAGGACCCATTTATGAGACTTTTAAAGCCATTCTTTTTCAAAACAAAAAGTTACATTGTTCTAAGGTCATGTGAACCAGAGTTCAGTTTCAGTTCAGAAGTACAAACCCAGAAGAGATGAGTGGGTTTCCAATTTAGTGCAATATTTTAGATTGAGTTTCTGAACTGCAGAAGAAGAATGATACAAAGTGACACTTCAGAGTCTATGAACAAACAGACATGTCATCTGTTGGGTGGCTTTGGACAAGTAGAAAGGGCTGTTATGACTTTAACTTATTTCCTCCATGCCCCCTCCAGGAGTCAAGAAAAGGTGCTCTATGGGCTTGAGCAGGGTCTATATCTGATCAGGAAAACAGACTATGGCTTGCCCATTAGAATCTGTCCACCTCTGCCAGTTCCCAAAATCTGCACCGCTCATGTGAGGCAGTCTTCATCCACTGGTAAGACTTGCAAAGGAGGAAACTGTTACCTCTACTTTTTCACGTAAGGCAATTGCTGTGCAAAACCAGTCTCCAGCCCTCCCTGTGCCTCTTCTTTGCCTCATGTTTGTATCTGTGCCCATTTCTGACTTTGCCAAGAAAATGTCCCTTTCATTTTCTTCTTAAAAAATACTTTTTTTTCTGTTCTGATTACATCAGCAATACATACATGTTCATTGGAGTTAACTTAAAAAAATAACATCCAGGAGCATACTCGCTCTCATTTTTCCTTAAGCCTTGTTTTATTTTTTTTTAACATCTTTATTGGAGTATAATTGCTTTACAATGTTGTGTTAGTTGCTGCTGTATAACAAAGTGAATCAGCTGTATGTACACAAATATCCCCATATCCCCTCCCTCTTGCGTCTCCCTCCCAACCACCCTATCCCACCCCTCTAGGTGGTCACAAAGCACTGAGCTGATCTCCCTGTGCTATGCAGCTGCTTCCCACTAGCTATCTATTTTACATTTGGTAGTGTATATATGTCCATGCCTCTCTCACTTTGTCCCAGCTTAACCTTCCCTACCCCCGTGTCCTCAAGTCCATTCTCTATGTCTGCATCTTTATTCCTGTCCTGGCCCTAGGTTTTTCAGAACCTTTTTTTTTTTTTTTTTTAGATTCCATATATATGTGTTAGCACACAGTATTTGTTTTTCACTTTCTGAGTTACTTCACTCTGTATGACAGACTCTAGGTCCATCCACCTCACTACAAACAACTCAATTTCGTTTCTTTTTATGGCTGAGTAATATTCCATTGTATATATGTGCCACATCTTCTTTTATCCATTCATCTGTCGATGGACACTTAGGTTGCTTCCATGTCCTGGCTATTGTAAATAGTGCTGCAATGAACATTGTGGTACATGACTCTTTGAATTATGGTTTTCTCAGGTTATGTACCCAGTAGTGGGATTGCTGGGTCATACGGTAGTTCTATTTTTAGTGTTTTTTTTTTTTTTTGCAGTACGCGGGCCTCTCACTGTTGTGGCCTCTCCCGTTGCAGAGCAACAGGCTCCGGACATGCAGGCTCAGCGGCCATGGCTCACAGGCCCAGCCGCTCCGCGGCATGTGGGATCTTCCCGGACTGGGACTCGAACCCGTGTCCCCTGCATCGACAGGTGGACTCTCAACCACTGCGCCACCAGGGAAGCCCTATTTTTAGTTTTTTAAGGAACCTCCATACTGCTCTCCATAGTGGCTGTACCAATTTACATTCCCACCAACAGTGCAAGAGGGTTCCCTTTTCTCCACACCCTCTCCAGCACTTATTGTTTGTAGATTTTTTGATGATGGCCATTCTGACCAGTGTGAGGTGGTACCTCCTTGTAGTTTTGATTTGCATTTCTCTAATGATTAGTGGTATTGAGCATCCTTTCATGTGTTTGTTGGCAATCTGTGTATCTTCTTTGGAGAAAAGTCTATTTAGGTCTTCCACCTATTCTTGGATTGGGTTGTTTGTCACCTATTCTTGGATTGGGTTGTTTGTTTTTTTTGATGGTAAGCTGCATGAGCTGTTTGTATATTATGGAGATTAATCCTTTGTCAGTTTCTTCATTTGCAAATATTTTCTCCCATTCTAAGGGTTGTCTTTTCATCTTGTTTATGGTTTCCTGTGCTGTGCAGAAGCTTTTAAGTTTCATTAGGTCCCATTTGTTTATTTTTGTTTTTATTTCCATTTCTCTAGGTCAAAAAGGATCTTGCTGTGATTTATGTCATGGAGTGTTCTGCCTATGTTTCCTCTAAGAGTTATATAGTTTCTGGCCTTACATTTAGGTCTTTAATCCATTTTGAATTTATTTTTGTGTATGGTGTTAGGAGGTGTCCTAATTTCATTCTTTTACATGTAACTGTCCACTTTTACCAGCACCACTTGTTGAAGAGGCTGTGAGGACACACAAAGCATAAATTTTGTATTCAGTTTTTTTCACCATATCATAAGCATTTCCCCATCATTATAAAAATTATTTTTAAAGATGATTTTACTGGCTGTATAACATCCTCTCAATATAATCTCAATGGTATATTTTGTCCTTTGCCCTTTTATCCTTCTATCACTTAGTGAGATTTTTAGTCATTTTAAATCATTTTATATGTCTTTATAGATTAAAAATCACCTGTTCTATTCAAAAATATTTCCTCGATTATGTATGTTTTTTAAATCACTTAAGATTTTTTTTGATGTATAGAGGTTTGTAATAACAATTATGGCAAATATATTGATCTTTGATTTTTTTGTAGTTGCTCATTGTATTTTTGGTACTTTTGGTTTTTCCCCATTGCTTATTAAGCTTTGACATTTTTCCTCACATAGCAAAAATTCACCTGTATTTTCCTCTTTTTTTAAAAGTAATTCGTAATGTTGATTATTGCTAAAATTGAATGGTAAGTACATAGAAATTCATTATACTATTCAACCTACTTTGGTATATGTTTAAAATCTTCTGTATTAAAAATAAACAATAGAAACTGTTCTGGTTTATTTCCATCCTGTAGAGACTGACTTTTTCTAAATTACATCCTTTCTCATCTCTGATGGAGACAGTACTGACTTAAGGGAAGTGTTAATGAATAATAATGGCATTATGCCAGTTGCTCCCAAGGTTTAGCAGCCATGAGAATCACCTAGGATATTTGCCGTAAGATTTTAATTCAAAAGGGCTGGTGTAAGACCTAGGAATTTGCATTTTTAACAAACCCTAGGAGTGATTATGCTGAGATAGTCTATGGACTACACTGGAATTATGTGCTCCATATTTTAAAATTAGATGAGCGATTTGAACACATGGTGCTGGAACACTTGAATATCCATATGCAAAAAAACAACAATTTTAATCCATATCTTTCACCATATATGTAAATTAACTCAAAATGGTTCATATAAAAAATTAAAAATAAATGGATATAGACCTAAATGTAAAACCTAAAACTATAAAACTTCTAGAAGAAAACATAGGAGAAAATCTTTGTGGCCTTGGGTTATGCAAAAATTTCTTAGAACACTAAAAGCATGATCCATAAAATAAGAAATTTAAAAATTGGACCTAATGAAAATTTAAAACTTCTGCTCTTTTAAGGACACTATTATGAGAAGAGAATGAAAAAACAAAGGAGATATGTGGATAGCAAGTAACCAAATGAAAAGATGACTAACATTATTAGTCATTAGGAAAATTCCAAATTAAAAATTAAAATTGAAAACCACAATGAGGTACTACTACATACCTATAGAGTGGCTAACATTTGAAAAGACACACAAGAATTGGCAAGGGTTAGAGGAACTGGAACCTTTATACACTGCTGATGGGAGTGTAAAATGACATAACCACTCTGGAAAACAATCTGGCAGTTTCTTAAAAAGTTAAACATACTGGCTTCCCTGGTGGCGCAGTGGTTGAGAGTCCGCCTGCTGATGCAGGGGACACGGGTTCATGCCCCAGTCCGGGAAGATCCCACATGCCGTGGAGCGGCTGGGCCCGTGAGCCATGGCCGCTGAGCCTGCGTGTCCGGAGCCTGTGCTCCGCAACGGGAGAGGCCACAACAGTGAGAGGCCCATGTACCACACACACACAAAAAGTTAAACATACACCTATAATGATCCAGCCACATGATCCAGCCATTCCATACCTAAGTACTTAGCCAAGAGAAATGAAAGCATACAAAGACCTAAATGCTCATAGTGGCCTTATTTATAATAGCCCCAAACTGAAAACCCCCAAGTGTCCATCAACAAGTAAATAAATAAACAAATTATTGCATATGCATAAGATGGAAAACTATCTGTCAGTAAAAAGGAATTAACTGTTGATGTATGCAACACACATGAATCTCAGAATAATTATTCTGAGTGAGAAAAGGCAAACCAAAGCGTACATGCTTTAAAATTCCATTTACATAAAATTCTAAACAATGCAAACCAATCTATACTGACAGACAGCCGATCAGTGATTGCATAGGGAAGGGGGTAGAGGTGGAAGGGAGGAATTACAAGGGATCACGAGGAAACTTTGGGGGCTGAGGGATATTTTCATTACCTTGATCATGGTGCTAGTTTCATGAGTATACAGATATGTCAAAAATAAAACATAAAATTTGATTAGAGATTCTAGAAGATAGTGGTCTTCTTGACTTCCTTTCCCTCCTACCCCCTTCTGGGATAACTCAGTTTCCTAAGTTGACTATTGGCTCTTGGAGCAAAACCTAACAGGTGAATTCCCAGAAGAACAGTGCACGAGTGAGGATAATAAATTTGTTGTGCTGTGTTTTGTTCCATTTTGTGGTGAGCCCATGGAAAAATCAGTCTGTCCATAAGGGGCTACCTCTGTCATGTTTTGTGTTCCCCAGGAAGAAGAGTCCAAGATGAAATTTCCTCAGGATCAACCCCTGTGGAAGAGAAGAAGCAGGATGGGGTAGAGCAAGAGGTCAGCTGTGATGCAGTCCTGGCAGCTTCAGCTGGCCCCACACACTCTCTGGAGCTCAAAAGGCAGTAATATTTATAATTAAATCCAAATAGATGATAATCAGGCGACTAAAAGTTATAACACGCATACTAGATAGCAATGAGTTCAGGTGAGGCTTGGTCCAGTGTTCAAGGGATGTTACCAAAGGCCCAGTTTCCTGCTGTCTCTCTGTTCTGCCTTCCACACATTCAGCTCCATGCTCAGGCTCCATTCAGAGGTCTCTTCAGTTCCTGACATTTATGACAAAAAAGGAAGGCTGTGGTCACACACCCCACATCCTCCCACCAAAAAACTCCAGGGGGAAAGAGATCAAAAGTCTAGTAACTCCTGTGAAAAGCAAAAGACTTCTCTAAAAAAAAAAATTTTTTTTCTTAATCCAGCAAAAGTCCCTTCACATCTCTTCAGTTGGGCTACGTTCCCATACCTGAACTAACTTCCCTGGTCAGGAGACTGGACTAGACTTGTCGGCACAGCCCTGAAACTCAGGTGGAATCAACTCCTCCGAAATGGAGGAAAGTTTCATAGGAAACTTGTGGGTATTTGTATCAAGAAGTAGATGGAATAGTTGCTGAGCCACAAACAAGATGAGTACTCTAGCGGAACAACAATGATTTAAAGCAAAGTCACAAACACCAGGGGACTTTTAGGGACAAGATCAATAAAAAGGGCACTTTTTGGAGTATAGGGGACCATCTGATGGCCACTCCAGCATCATCACAATTGGCCAACTGACCCTGCTTACTCATGCACAATCTGTTTTCACTTTCCCCACAAGTAAACATATCCTCATCCTTTCAAATTAAAAACTACAAGAAATGTCAAAAATGAAAAAAAAAACATTTTTAAATTAAACTCTATTAAAGAAATGCTAGTTCAAAAAAGACATAATTGGGCTCTCTAAAACCTGGCAGCTCCCAAACGCCAACAAGTTTTTCTCTTCGCAAGTCTGTTCTCAGCCATTCCAAGAAAGGAACGGAGAAGAACAGAGCTATATCATTTTGATGACAACCCACTTCTAATCCACAGGATCATATGCCTTTGCACCCTGTTCAAAGGAAACTTGGCCTAAAAAGAATGAGTTTCATAACAAACCAGCCACTCTGAGAATAGAGGTGAGAAGAGATCGGGGCGGGGTGGGGGCGGGGTGGGTGGGGAAGAATCCGAGACGTGCCTGAGGAGTTGGCGAGTTTAATTGCCAGTTCATATGCAACTTCACCATTGTGCTCAGTGACCCAAGGGACCTGGCTTCTGGTCTCTCAGTCAAACTCTTATTCGGGAGTAGAAAATAATAAAATCCGGAAGGTGTTTTGTTCTTCTTGAGATATAGAAAAAAGGAGATTTTTTTTTTGAGTCACTGAGGCAAATACAGTCATTTCAAGGAAAATAGATTACTGGGAAAGGTCAGCATCTGCAGGACCATCTTCGTTATCCTCATCTAACTTTTATTAAGTACATGGTTTACAAGACATGCCAAACTCCCTCTTTTTACAAAGCTTAGAACCAAGTATTCAAATGCATAGTTTTATTGGCAAATGAAATTTAGAGACAGAAGACAGAGGAAGGTTGTAAAATTGGGAAGTCACTATGAAGCAAAAACACAAAACATCTTATACGAATAAAAATTCTACCTAAGTTGAAATGATATGCATACAATAGATGATTAAAAGGAGATTTAAAGACTACTAGTTAGGAAATAATAGAATTTAAACCAAATGCCAAAAATCTTTAAGAGAAAAAACAGTTATGTGGTCAGAGAGACCATCCAGTTGATTTTCTTTCCCAAGAATGTGTTTCAGTGGCACTATTCCTTAAGCCTCTTCTTTTATTTCTCCTTCTCCCTCCACTTTCTCTAAGTAGTTACCATTTCAAGCGAGCTTCACACCCAAGAAGTTACTGCTGTTAATGAAGCAAATGGTAGTAATGAAACTCGCACTGGGGAAAAAAAACAAAACTGTTTTAACTATCTAAGTTCTAATAAAGCTTCTTACAGATTAAAACCACATAGGTAAAATGTGCATAACGCTTACTTTTTTCATGGCGCGTTGATGAAATAAGCAAAAAGACATGAAAAATTAGTTGCATTCAACCAATCCTTTCCCCTCATCACCCTGTCACCCAAGAGGCCACTAAATACACTAGAGGATGATCCTGGGAAACAGAAGACATGCTCCTTTGGTTCTCTTGACTTTCTCTCATTTCTGTGAATTTAATTTTCTGTTCGAGCATGTGTCTGAGCTGGGGCAGACAGATTGGTGCAGGGTTTCTTAAAAACAATTTTTTGCTCCATCAGACACAATATATTCTGCTGAAAGAGAAGAAAGCACTATACCCCAGGGAAAAAAAGTTTCCCCAAAAGTTTGTTCCCTCAAAACTTTACAATGGAAGAAGGCATCCCTCTTGGGTGATTTAATTTAATTGCTAGGTTTTTTAACTTTTGTTCTGGGGAAAATTAAGAAACCATCAGCCGCATTTCATAGACAAATACCACTCTTTGGTAGATAGAACACAAAACTAGGAATTGGAAAACCAAAAAAAGAATCCTGGCACAGCACTGGGTGATTTCATCTCCACATGCCTAAATTTCCTGTTTGCAAAATGAGATAGAGCTTCCCACTCGTCACTTCTTTCTTGGAGATGCTGTGAGGACTAATAGTCTTCACTCTGATTTTTTTTCATCCAAGAAGCAGAGATTTTTAATGGTGCAAAAGACGCATCTTGGTATGGAAAGGGCAACAAAGACATGATTCTGTGCTACATTCAATGGCTACAGAGGTAAGGCATGATCTGTGCTCTTGAGTGGCTAACTCACAGGGACATCAGATATTGAAATAGGTAACTGAACATAGGAAATGTCAAAGTACACAGAGGAACAGATCAAACTGAGCTAAGTCTTAAGAGGTAGGAGACGATGAAGGTTAAACTACAGGCTCCAGATCCTGATGCTAAAACCAGACTTCTAGCTGAGTGAACTTGGGCAAGTTTGTTAACTTCACAGTGCCCCAGTTTCCTTATCTGTAAGAAGGAGACAATAATAGTACCTCCCTCATAGGGATAATATATATATAGTGTTTAGAACAGTCAACGCCTGCCATGTAAGAAGTGGTATGAGAAGACAATGGAGAGTCACTAAAGAATTTTAGATAAAGCAACATGGTCAGATTTGTGACTTGGTAAATAATTAAATGAAGATGCTGACAGAATATGGTGGCTTGTTTGCAGAATGGCCACAATATTTCCCTCCCTGTATTCACTCTCCATAATGTCTTCCAGAGATTCCCCTACCTATTTAATATGGGTTGGCTTTGGGTTTGCTTTCTAATAAAAACGTAACCAAGTTATATTGTGTCAGTTCCAAGCCTAAACTTCAAGGGGTCCTATGTTCTTCTGTTTACTCTCATGGCACCCTGCCTCCACCATGAACAAGTCCGCACTAACCTGCTGGAGGATGAGAGGACACACAGACCAGGGACAAGCTGCCCAGCTGAAACCATCCTGGTCCAACCAGCCCCCTACTGACCCAATAACTGTCCATAGAGCCCAGTCAAGACCAACTGCCCAGCTGACCACAGCTTTAACTGCCAACCTGCAGAATCATGAACTAAATAAGCAGTTGTTTTTTAATCCATTAAGTTTTTGGAGCAGGTTGTTCTGCAGCAATAGCTAACTGATATACACAGTACAGAATTTTAAATGACTAAATTCAAATACTAGCCCTAAAATGGGTAATATACACGTGCACATGCTGATGAAAACATGATGAGTTTGATAATGATATATTTTTATTAGTAGGAAATTGATCATGTTACAGTGAACTTTCATGGGAATTATCTCACTAGTATCAAAAACAACCTTGAAGTCATCTGAGACAGGTATTATTATTCCATTTCATAGAGGGGTTGGCACCATCCATAATCATGCAATGGGAACCATATCACTCTGCTGACCAGGAAAATAAACAAAGATGTCATTGATCTTATTCATGAATTTATTCAACAAATACTTGAGCTTTCTACTTGCGAGGCACTGTGCTGAGTACCTGGAATAGAGTGGTGAACACACCAGTCATAATCCCCACCTTTGTGGAGTGTTAGTAAGGGACATAGGTGGATAAACAGACAAGCGCCAAACAACATGTTGAGTGTTACAATAGCAGAAATACAGGGTGTTCTCAGAACTTAGGGAAACAGGGGAAGTTTTCCAAAAGAAACAACATCTAAACTGAAATTCAAAGAATGACTGGGAATTGGCCAGGCAAAGAGAGAAGATAAAGTGATATATGCAAAATCATGAAGGTGCACAAGGCACGTTCTTGGAACTGAGAGTAATTACTCAAGCTTATAAGCTGTTCATACATGATATGAGTGGGGAGAGGGAAGCTGGAAGCAAGAGCAGAAGTTTGTCCTTACAGGATTCATGGAATTTGGCCAGTATTTTGAAGGCAAGTGGAAATCATTTAAAACATTTTAAGCAGGGCTATGACATGGTCAACTTTGCATTTTAGAACACTAACTCTGGCTAGAATGTAAGGATAGAATGGAGAGAGGTGAAGAGTGAGGAGAGGCTGGGAAACAATTTAGGAAGCTGTGGCAGTAATTCAGGTAAAGGATGATGATGCCCTGAGACAGGGTAAGTGGCAATAAAGAGGAAGAAAAGTGAATAGAATTAAAAGATGTTTAGGAGATAGATGCAAGTGCCTTCGGTATTTAATTAGATATTGGTGAGTGGAAGGCCTACCCCAGATTGCTGCCTTGGACAAGTTAGTGAAATGTAGTGGTGTTCATCGGTTCCTTGAGATGGAGACATTGGAGAGGAACTGTTTGGAAGGAAGACTCCAGTTTTAGGTGTATCGAATATGATGTTAGTGTGAGATGTTCAAAAGGAGAGGTCCAGGGCTTCCCTGGTGGCGCAGTGGTTGAGAGTCCGCCTGCCGATGCAGGGGACACGGGTTTGTGCTCCGGTCGGGGAAGATCCCACATGCCGCAGGGCGGCTGGGCCCGTGAGCCATGGCCGCTGAGCCTGTGCGTCCGGAGCCTGTGCTCCACGACGGGAGAGGCCACAACAGTGAGAGGCCCGCGTAACGCAAAAAAAAAAAAAAAGAAAAAAAAAAGGAGAGGTCCAGTAGGCAGTTGAGGAAAACAGGGATGTGAAGAAGGGTGAACTTAGTCTCTGTGGTCTCTTGAAGAATTGTGGTACTTTGGAACAACTACATTCAGTGCAGCCTAGAAAGACAGTTTAGCAGCAATGGTATGAAGTGGGGTGTGCCTTCTCTCTAGGCCCACAGGAGTAAGCAATTTGATGGACAGCTTCTAGAGGGCTTACACATCAGGATCAGGGCTGGGTATATGCAGTAAGTGACAGGAAGCTAGCCATCCGAAAGCTTCTAATGCATGGGAGTGGATGGTGCTCAGAGAGCAGCAGTTTTATGTTCTGGCTCCCAAAAGAAGGCAATGATCTAATTAGGTTACCCCTGCTTCTCTCTACCATACAAATTGGGATAATCTACAATTCACACCAACTCATTTCATCATAAAAACATCTGTGTGATATCAGCAAAACAAATATTACTAGCCCCCATTTCACAGGGGAAGGCACTAAAACTCTTAGAAACTTTCTGGATCTCATAATTAGTCAGTGGCAGAGTTGGGATACTAGAATTCCAGGTCTTTTTCTAAATCCAGCACTTTTTTCATTAAAAAGGGATAAGAATAAACAGTACATAACATATTAGCTAGAGACAATTAGAAAGAAGAATTAAGATAACTTCATAATTTCTGGTACAGAAGACTTAAATACTAGTGATGTCTCCAATCAAAATTGAAAACTTGAGGATGAAAGGAGATTGGCTGAGAAGATGACTTCACTTTTGAACTGAAATTGCTGGGCAAAAAGTGACTAGGCAAAGTCTAACTAGAACAGCTCTTGTTTCTCTGTAGCTGTAAATCAAGGTCCATCCTTTGGATAATCAAGATGGAAGCTAGGGCTTTTCACAAAATCATCTCCTCAAACATTCCCATGTACACAGTCTCTATTAAGGGAGCAATTAAGAAAGGACCACAGTATATTCTAAAGGCAATGTTCAAGTGAATACAGTTAAGGAAATAAAATAAGGATATTGCTTAAGAAAGTTAACCCTGGCTCTAAAAATAGCTCCTGAGCTTGACTTAGAATACATTTAATTGTATTTCCAGGTTACCCACGAGGTAAAGGGCAGTATTTCTACTCACTTACCAAGAAGCATGTAAGTCTTAACTGATAAATGTGTTTAGATGAAAGGAGCATAAAACGGTGTTATTTATTAGAAAATACCATAACTAGAGCATCTCAGGCTATATTTTCTCTTACTACTTTTCTGACATTTTCTTTGAAGGTCATGGGGATGACCGAGTGCAAAGAGGTTCACAGTATTTGGGGTTATTTATGCAACTTCCTGTGGACATACAATTTAAGCTTGACCAGTCTGATCACTCTGGAATGAGCCCTGGCCAAGTAGTAGGGATTAATCTGCCAGGAGACAGTCTTCAATAAATTATTTGGTCGGAATTTTTTTCTCTTTTCCTGGTTTAAAACATTTTCCTCCAATAAATAATCGAGTTGTACACTGGAAAACGAAAATGACTGACCTCAGAAAGTAAAAGAAAGTCTGAAAATGGAAACTGGAGAGTTTCCCCTTCTAGTGTCCACTGAGTGAGAGAATGTAGTTATTTATTTGAAATGCCAGCAAATGGGCTCCCATGTAATGAAATATTTATTGAAATTGCTTCTTTGGCCCTCTACAGTTGTTGATAAGGTTTAACAAGAGTCAGGTAAGGAAAGCAGAGTGAAGGTATGTCTATTTATTTATTTATGGTTCAAGCAGCTTCGACCATAAGGCTTACATTGGGAAATCATACAGGCAGGGCCATACATGACTGACAATAATAGTTATTTTCCATTTTTGTTGAATCGTTGGCCACAGCTCAGGAAAATCAATCTTAAAGGATTTCTATATTTGCTTGGTTCTGTATTTAAGCCTTTACTCTCTTGTTAAGATGTATTTCTGTTAGTTTTAATTAAAGTTCACAATGTTGAGTACTTACTCAATATTTTTTCATAATTCTATCATCAATACCTTCATTCTCTTTTTTGTTATCTAGATTTTGTTTACCTGTTTGTTTCTCTAGCTTTTCTATACCTTGAGAATCAGTTTTATTTTACTAACTCAAGCTAAGGCCATTTTCTACTCCTTCTCACTTTGAGGAATATAGATCTAGCCAAATTAAGATCATGCCTGTTCAAATTTTAACAATGACCCTGCAAAAGCAATTTCAAAACAATTCTTAAAATAAAATATCTGTATGAGCTATGCTCAGAAAGAATGAGAAGTGTTTAGTGTTCTTAAACCTCACATATACCAAATAAAGACATTCCAGTGAGAAAAGGGGCATCTCTGCTCTTCAGAGATCACTGGGTGATACTGGGGCTGTGTGAATTTTCATGATATTCATCATGATTTATTGACAAAGCTTGAGAAAGTCACTAACTGGAGGTTTCAAGAAATAGTCTCCAGCATTACTTAAAAAGCATTCCAACATGTTTATTTTTGCTATTTCTGGATTTTAGAAAGCTAATAAGTTAATAGAAACAGAGAACTTTACAGTTTAAGATAGCTTTAGAAACCATCTAATCAAAATTCCTCAATTTATTAGTAAGAAAACTGGGATCCAGAAGCATTAAGTGAATTGAACAAAGGCACGTATTAAGCTGCAGAGCAGAAACTCGAATCCAGGTCTCTTGACTCCTGCTTCAGTGTTTTTCAACAACATCAAATGATCGCATCAAAATCACACACACACACACACGTATAGTTGGAAACCAGCTATATACATGAGTCTAATAACGTTTTCAAAGATCACACATGATTTGAGCAAGCTGCTAACTCATGACCTCCATATGTGTTTCAAACAGTATAGTGGATGTGATGACATGCTGCCCAGATCTGCCCTCCAAGACTAAGCCCTCATTCCCCCAGCTTCTGGGAGAGTTGGCAGTCAACACTCTCAACAGTCTCTCTTCTGGACTTACCTTGGCCAAAGAGGGTCCAAAGTTAAAGCCCTGCATTGAGTGTCTGGGCAATACCAGCATATAAAACCCCTGCTCCCTTACCCCAAATTGGAAGCCTCCCAGGCTCCAAAGCTCCTCCTGGGCTTGGATTACGCTTTTGTTTCCCCTGCACTGCAGTTCAACTTCTTTCTCCCCAGCCCTGCTTCCTTCACCCACCCACCCACCCAGGTGTTCATCCTGCAAGCTCTACTCCCCAAAATTCTGCCTGCTCTGCAAATCTTCATCTCACAGTCAGTCTCCCAGAGAATCTGACCAGAGACATACAGCATCATGGGTAAGCGGATGGGCTCTGTAATCAGACTGCCTGGGTTTAAATCCTGGCCCCACCACTTTCCAGCTGTGTTACCCTTTAAATCTCTTTTTGATACGTTTTTTTTAAAAAATAAGAGTAATATTAGAACCTACCACACAGGGCGGGTATGTATTATATGAGATAATCCATGAAGCCGTAGTGTAGTGCTTGGCACAGACTAATTGGCAGTATCAGTCAGGATGCTAAAGGAAACAGATGGCACATTCAAAATAAAGGACTATTTACAGGGGTGTGGGCAGAGCTAAAAGAACCAATAAGGAGTGGCAAGACATCCAGGGACTAGCAACAGTGGGAAGCCAGTACCAGCCCTAGGCCGGACAGGGCAAGTAGACAAACCAATGTTACAGATACACAATGTGAGGTATACAGCCTGGAGAGAGCGGCACTGTGAAAGAGGCAACCTCCAACAGAGGCAAAGCAGGAGAGGAACTCAACTCTGCCAGACCATGAGAAGGGAGTTAGAGAATGAGGATAAATATCGTGGGTTCTTTCCCCTCCCACCCTCTGGTTTCCTGCTGGTCTGCCATTGGTCAAACACAACCAGAAGATAGAGGCAAGAGATGCTAGTAGAACCAATACATAGAAATCAGCATTCCCATCCTCCCTTCCACCGTTCCCACCCCCACACACACTCCAAAGAACAGGGCAGGGCAAAGAAGTGCAGAAATGGATCTAGAGGACAAACTGATAACAACCAGCATGGTAATCCTCAAATATTAGAGATTATTCAAATTTCTGCAATTCCTGGCATACCCTATGTTTGGAGTCTTGCTGTTCATAAAACTTCAAGTTAATCTGAAGTTTGATAAGACGGAATTGAATTTTTTCTTTTAGAAAATCAACTCATCCAACCAGTCCAACCTGCCCATTAGCACAGTATCTGGCACATAGTAGGTGCCCAACATATGTTAATGGATGATTTGACTAATTGATTTAACATAAATGAAATAAAATTTTTTATAGAAAAAGTAAAGAAAATCCTTTGGGAGATATGATTTAACTTCAACATTCACAACATGCTTTTAAGTTACTGAAGCTTTTTAGAATTGTCAGGAATTGTATTCACTGACTTCCTTAAAAGAAAGTTATCAAATAAATGCAAGTTTGGATTGTTATTATTTCTCACTAATAGAATCAAAGTTTGCAAAAATAAAATTCTAAATTCTAACAAGACAGAAGACAATACTACAATACTACAATACTCCTTCCCCCAAAATAATTTTATCAAAGGTAATAAAATAAATTCCACTGATGGAAAGTCCTTTTTTCACCTGGGTGAGATCTTCAAAGGACATTTCAAGGAATGGAAAAGAGAACTGCCCTCTCTCCCACAGACGAAGAAGAGTTAGGCACCAGGGCTAGATGTGTAGCTTTGGATATGCCACCTAGCCTTTCTGAGTTTCAACCTTTCCTCTACAAACCAAAAAAATAATAAAGATTTTCTACCTCAAAGGACAAAATGGGGTCATTTCAAGTGCACAGAAGTGGTGGTATAGTTTCCTATGCTTATGTGCAAACACACAACTGCCAAGGACCTACCTGTCTACCACCGAGGAAGCTTCGATGTTGCCATGCAAGGGTGACATTTCCCACTTCCATAGGGACAATAAAAAGTTACAGAGATCCCAGAAGTGTCCCATCTCTTAACTAGACTCTGAACTCTTCCAAAGTGTGGAGCCCAGGCCTTCTCCAAGGCATTCAACCAGGAGTTCTCAGATTGGGATGAGTCTCTCTGAAAAGAAAGGATGAAAAAAAGGTGTATTGTTCAGGGAAGATGATCCACTGACTACATGAGACCCTAAAGAAAGATTAGGATCCCCTGCCCTAAGAAGCATACCTAAGTGACCTCCCTAACCACACTCCACCTGCTACCCACCACCTCCCCCCATCCAGGCAATGGAGGGAGCTAGCAGCCCCCTGCAGTTAATCAACACTCCACATACACTTCACAAAGGTAAAGGATGAAGTTTTTATCTGTGAATATTGTGGCTTTACTTCTGGAAGCTTGAATATCAATTTACATAATTCAGTTTTCAGCATATGCAGTCAGTTCTCACAGTCCAATGTCCCTTTTTATTATTATTTGAGATTTTGCTAAGGCAAATCTTTTGATTGTCTGAAGGTTTGCCTGCGAGCTTTATGCAGTAGAAGTTTTAAGACAAAAGTTAACATTTATGAAAATCTCAACTCTGAATTAAATGCAATATCCAGAAAATGTTTTATTAATAAAGTAGTGCTAAGATTTGTAAAATAAGCTAGCCTGATTTTTTAATTCAAATATAGTTAACGGGATGTTTTCACAACCTCGAAAAGCATATTTTATTCGAATTTAAATTCCTGATTTGGGGTTTCTTAGGTAAAGAGAAGGGGAATTTCTCTTTAATTTGATTAGTGTAATGATAATAATGTTATTTAATTATTTAGCCAGATCATATATAGCATTTTCTATGGGCCAGGCAGTCTTCCAAGGACTTATAGCTATTAAGTTTATTTAATCCTCATAACAAGCCTATAAGATAGGTAATATTATTATGCCCATTTTATAGATGAGAAAACTACAGCACAGAGATAGTGGTTAAGCAACATGCCCAAAGTCACACAGCTAGTAAGTGGCAGAGCCAGGATTCAAACTCAGGCAGATACAATCATAGCAGCCACAATAAAATTGAGATTACTGTGGGCTTCCGGGAAGATGGCAGAAGAGTAAGTCGCGGAGATCACCTTCCTCCCCACAGACACACCAGAAATACATCTACATGTGGAACAACTCCTACAGAACATCTACGGAACGCGGGCAGAAGACCTCAGACCTCCCAAAAGGCAAAAAACTCCCCACGTACCACGTAGGGCAAAAGAAAACAGAATAAACAGAGACAAAGAATAGGGACAGGACCTGCACCAGTGGGAGGGAGCTGTGAAGGAGGAAAGGTTTACACACACTAGGAAGCCCCTTCGCGGGTAGAGACTGCGGGTGGCGGAGGGGGAAAGCTTCGGAGCCGCGGAGGAGAGCACAGCAACAGGGGTGCGGAGGGCAAAGCGGAGAGATTCCCGCACAGAGGATCGGTGCCGACCAGCACTCACCAGCCC